>NC_139814.1:15790697-16038197 GCF_963457635.1 Microchirus variegatus
TTTCCTCAATAAAATGTGTACTTTTCGTTACAAAATAAAAGTTGAGTTGGTGACATAACGCCTGTTTGTTGTCGCTAGTTGTTTTTAGCGGCACCGGCTGTTAGCCGCTCAGCTGTTAGCTGTTTATCATCTACCAAAGTCATTTTCTGGTAATACTAATACTCTTTCTTACACATGCTAAACATTAGCGTCTTCACACAATTGGCACTTAAAGGTGAAATATGTAAGACTGTGGCCAAAAACAGTTACTACATTCAAATTCAAAATAACCTTTAAGGTTTCTTTTTCTGACGTAACTGGCAACCCGTGGTTGCTCGGCAGCTGAGACTCTACTGACTGCAATGATTGGTAGATGGCGGTAGGTGGCGCCACATGCCAAAACCGTGCCATTTTTTTTAATGTAAATATTTTGTCTGTACTGTTGTTGTTGGTGAGTTCAGTTTGTTATATGAACATTATTCCTGAGTCTCTGTGACATATTAGGAGGATTTTATGGCCAGTTGCTTTAGATTTATTACATAATGCACCTTTAATATATCACAATGTCATTAAAAGATAAATGAATATAGTATTTGCTGGTAATAGTCGTGAGAGTAAGCAGCATAACTCAAAGACACATTTTGATTTCATATATTTGGTAAGAACTTGATATCAATCTCCTTTGCGTGCAATGACACTGTGGGAACCTGAGCAGCCGAGGCAGAGCTTTATGTTTTCTGCGTTCTCGCTCTCGTTTAACATCAAGGCATTAACATTCACTTTCTTCTCAACTATAGCCCATGGCAAAAAAAACAAACTGTCACTAGATAAAAAAAGAACTGAAAAGTCACTGATAACACTGACCCTGGGGCTGTGCTGGTTTTCTCAGAACAACTCTGTTGTAAGAATTCACATTTACGTCTCTCTGGCAGCATTAACTCTTAAAAAAACTGAACTTTATTTGTACGCAGAGGAGCGGACATTTGTGTACAGGAGTTTTTAAACACCCACACAGTGTGAGCCTTCTTACACAGGAGACCGTACTACGATTCAGAACAACATATGTCAACACGGCTTGTTTTACTTCACACCTCTCACTGATTACATCACTGCTGTGGGCGGTTATGGAAATAACATCTAATACCTTCGACCGCGGAATGCATCTATTTAAGATACATTGAGTGTGATAGGCCTCATCCAGCTGTTTGACTACCCCATACATATACATCTTTTTTATTTATTTATTTATTTATTTATTTTGTAAATTTGAAGTATTATGTAACCTCACACCTCTACCATGTGGTGTTAGGTAACATGTCATTGTGATGCCTTCAGGGAGTTAAGAAGAGGCCACCAGATGCTGAGCGCCACAGCAGTCGCACAAATATTGGCTGTTGGACGGCCCTTGTCCCAGCACACTAATGGTCCCTTCCGGCACGGCACGGCACGGCACGGCACGGCACAGTTTAGGTTGGTTTGGTCACACACAAACGAGTGACTGGTGACTTGTAAAGCAGGTGTTTTCAGTGTAAATGAATCATTAGGATAAGTTCGTTAAAACTATTTGTTCAGTACTGTCGCTGAATACACCAGACTCCTCTGTTAAATATTGAAATTGCATACATTTCCTTGGTAATTGTTGGAGATCAACCCACGTTTTTAGGATTGTTAAGTCTTTTTAACTGATCTACAGTTTCGGCATTGTTCAGCTTGCTTTTGTGCCGGACGTCTCTTCCTGTGACGGCACTCTGACCAGTCGGTGTCCGGCAGTCTGACGACATCACGCATAGTACCTACTCAGCTAATCTCGCCAGAGCAGGTACTAAAAAAAGTAACTGGTACCGGGTACTATGCTAGTGGAAACGCAATTTAAACGTGCCGTGCCGAGGCGAGCCAGAAAATGTCCTGTGAGTAGTTGCTTTTGCCCATTTTTCCAGAATAACCTTCAATATTTCAGTTATTTACAATGTACTGCATGTTAATGAAGGAAAAACAAAACATGGAAACTACACTGGAGGTTTTTCCAACTCTCTGCCGACAAAGATGCTGATTCGCTGGCTTCCTGCAACCGCGCGAGTGTAATTACCGTAATAACCTTGTGGAAATGCAATATTTCAGTTATTTACAATTTACTGCATGTTATTAGTGGAAACACTAAGCCCTAGTGAATTGAATGTGTCTACCTCCACTCCACTAGGGGGCTCAACACCCACTTTTAGCTTGTTAGTATTGGGTGATGTCTGGTTTAGCATACCTGCTTGTTGATAGAATATCAAGCACAATTCAGAGTCTTCTTTCTACTATCCTTTAATTTAAAAAATAAATAAAAATAAAATAAAATTCTTCAAATAATTTGATAATAAAATTGGTTTCTTTTTGGCTAGTACAGGGGTTTTTAGAATTGGTTTTAAGGTTATATTTAAGGACTTGGTTGTGATGGTTAAGGTTAGGGTAAGGGGGAGTCCATACAAGAATGTGTGTGTCAGTTGGGAGGGTTGATGTTCTGACTCCAAAACACACAACTGTGTGTGTCCAGGAAATGAACAGTACATTGTGATGCTTGTCTTGTGTCTTTTTAGGGGTTAGAGTTTTCTTTCTCAATTTACTGCACTGGTTAGTGAGGCCAGTGACGCTGCTCAACTTTGCACTCATAAAGGGAAACTGACCGAAAACATAAAGACGTGCTCATTAACTCTTTAATAACTAAGCCTCAAAATGTCCGTCTGGACTTTTTGTTGCTTATTTTAATCATGAAAGGGCCAGAAAATGTCCTGTGAGTAAGTGCTTCTGCCAATTTGTCCAGAATAACCTTCAATATTTCAGTTATTTACAATTTACTGCATGTTAAAATGGTGTCTTAACAATTTGAAATGAAAGAAAAACACTGTAGTTGTACACAAAGATATTATGGTTAATTTGAAATTTGAACAATAACATACTTGAGTTTTTGTCTCAATGTCTAAAAATAGGCCAAAAAATGGGAACTATATTCAGGCGGGTTTTTTTCCCCACTCTCTCCTCTCTGATGACAAAGACAAAGATTTGCCGGCTTCCTGCAATGACGCGAGTGAAATTACCGTAATAACCACACGTCGGCTTTGACGCTTTCAGACACCACTGTAATTACGGTAAATGCAGATACGGTCGGTGTTAAAGGGTTAAAAGTTTCAGAAGTGAATTCTACTACTAGAGAAAACATAGTCGTTCAGCAATTTGACTGATTAAACACCTCCAGCTGCTCCTGCGCTGCTGCTGTATACACGCGAACGCTCCCTCGGTAGCATCTGATATAGTCTTTTTTAAGATGAAGGACACATGGTTTTTCTGATGACAAAGACCAAACACATGCGTCATCTATCTATAAAGCAAGTTGTGTCAGTCCGTCTGTCTGTCTGTCACGGGCATATCTCGCTGACCGCTAGTCAGATCGCCCTAGAATTTTGCATATGGGTTGAGTATGTCCCGATGGTTTGCATCCGTGATTTTCAGAGTAATTTTAATTTCCGATACACCAGCACGCTACACCAGGCAGCGCGTCTGACAGCTAACTTGGCGAACCTGTTTCTAAAGGTAAGCTAGCGAGGCTACGATTAGCATTAGCGTAGGGCTAACATAATACAAACACTGTGCAACCTCATTAGGCACAACGCAAATGTTTTGAATTTTCGATTAGCATTAGCGTAGCTAGCTGTTTTGTGACTGGCGTAGCTGACAGTCACAACACAGCTAGCACAGTTTTTGTATTGTGTTAGCCTTTACCTTCCTTATCATGCATTACTGCACTACTGCACTAGTTATAACAAAATCACCTAAAGTGACAGACTGCAGCTTTAATACGGACCAGTTTTCCTCAGTTTTGGTTAAAGCAAAATGTTTTTTTTTTTCCTTTATCCCGTGCTATTTTTTTTTTGTTTGTTTTTTTAAATGACCGTGTGAAGCACAGAGGACAAGCACAGACCTGAGCACAGGGAGTACCGACTTTCAGCCTGGAACCGCGGCGATTCTTCACAGCCAACAGTTTTGCTGCTGGAAAGAACATAGAGGGTGGCTGTGTCCATTCAACTCTGTATGCATGCACGTGTGCACCCAACCACACAAACACTCACACACACAAGCCAATTTGGTCTGTGTGTCATGTGTGATGTAAACATATTTTTCATAGGTGTGTATGTGTGTGTGTGTTGCACGGACAATGAGGTGAACGTCGTCTTTGTGAGGACACGTTGGCCAATCTCCACGACATCGAATGGCTTTTTAAGGGTTGAAACTTAAGGGTTTTTAAGTTGAGTAGCAGGGTAAAGGTGATTTAAGGGCATATAGGATGGCTATAGGGAAGCATTATGTCTATAAGTGTCCTCGGAATTACAGAAAGATTGTGTCAGAACAACTGTGCACTTTCATTTCTCCCTCAGACACATTTCACTTAGTCATGTCTGGAGTCATTCAAGTCAAGGTTTCCTTTGTCCCCCCCCCCCCCCCCCCCCACCTGACGTGCGTCTCGTATAGAGTGAGAATTTCAGATTTTTAATCTCTCTGGAGAAATCTATGCTAGTGAACAGGAAACAAGATAATGTATCTTTGTGTGTGAATATATGGGTGTCAACCATGTAAACTTGAGGACAGGTCTTTGTTATCAGTGCTACACCTGCCATTCAGAAACACGCAGACGAACAGGCAGCAACTGTGTTTAAATAAGCAAGTGCTCAATCATATTCACGCGCATGTATTTCTTTTTTTGAATTAAGAAAGCAATCAATCAAGTGAGGCAAAGGAGGTGCACACAAGAGTTTAAAAAAAACAAAAACGTGGCGTCCTTAAACGTTCCTCAAGACTGACGCTAAGCTCTCCGTTGCTGTGGGTGTGTTTGGGTTTGAGCACACAAAGCCGAGTCTTTGACTGAGGAGCAGAGGAGAGGAACCAGGTTTTTTTTTCAGGCAGCAGGATTTGACATGGGCTTATTTCCTGTCATTGACTGCAGGTCACATGGCCAATGCGTGGGCGCGAGATAGTGGAATGCGTTAAAGGGGTGAGGCTCTTGCCACAATCACACACACGCACACACACAGCTGTACATGCAGCTGGATACATAAGGAAGACACACAAATGTGTGCAGCGTCTAAAAAGCGTGTTTACATGTTTATTCTGGGACACACACACACACACACACACACACACACACACACACACACACACACACACACACACACACACACACACACACACACACACACACACACACACACACACACTTTCAAACAAAGACACCCACACATTCTCAAACTCTCACACTGTTTGGACTGATGGTGACAGTTCAGGGTGGAGAACACTAAAAAGGCTTCACACTCTGGGTCAGATGCACACTTTGTGAAGTCGAGGTGCTACTTTGGCAGTCCGGCTGCATAGATATAGAGACATTTCAACAAAAACAACAACAACAACAAAAAACACTGTTGCACATATGCAGGAAAACATACGCCTGCATACACACCCACACACAGTGTAGCATGTGTGTGTTTGACATTCTATGTTTCCCACTGTTATAAATCTTGTGCGTGTGAATGAACATTTTTCACCCAATCAAATCACACAGAGAGCGATCCCCACCCACTCCCACTCCCACTCCCTCACTGTTCCACTTCGCCCCCACGCTCTCTCTCTCTTCCTTGGTCATACACTTACATTTCTACAAAGAAGCCGTACAGGAAAAATCGAAGTCGTCATCCAAGGCATCACGACATCCTCTTACCGACAACTACAAACGCGCACGCTTCACTTCCCCTTTTTGTTTCGCACGGTAATTGACGTTGTGCTATTATTCCTCTTTGTGAGCCGACCGTCTCGAAACACGAGCTCATCCTCCTGAACTGCGGCGTCCTCGCCAGCTACACGTGTCTCTTATTTTAACCGCATTCAAGAATATACATGGGAAACCTACAGTACATCTACACACCCTATGTGGCCCCACTGTAACGACTGCTCCAGACACACACACACACACATATGCACACACGTGTGCCAATACTGTGGCCTTGATGTGGGCTGGTGTGCTGTGTCTGCTTTGAGCGTCTGCAGCTGGAGGCCAAGGCTGCTCGAAGAGAGGAAGAAAGAAAAAAAAAAAGAAGAGGAAGGGAAAGGTCAGAAAAAAAATAGAGGAAGACATGGAGGCAAGGGGAAAACTTGATAATAATAATAATAAAAATAAGTTAGGGGATTGAAAGGTGAATGACTTGAAAGGAGTTGGACAAAGGTAGAGTGGAAAACAAAAACAAGGAGGAGGAGTTAAGGTAGGTGTAATTCATCCAGCCCAACTTTGTGATTTAGCAGCACAAGAATGAGGAGGATGTGATAACATGTGATGACAGTGATGAGGAAGAGAAGGAGGCGAAAGATTCCACAGGGAGGTCGAGTCGAGCCAAAAAACGTGGTCAGAAAATGGTGACACACATTTTGGACTCTCATTTAAAGGTGCATTACGTAATAAATCTAAAGCAACCGGCCATAAAATCCTCCTAATATGTCACATGAGACTCAGGAATAATGTTCATATAACAAACTGAACTCACCAATAACAACAGTACAGACAAAATATTTGCATTAAAAAAAACATTTTGCAGACTGCAAATCATGTTTATGTTTTGAAATCATGTTTTGGCATGTGGCGCCACCTACCGCCGTCTACCAATCATTGCAGTCAGTAGAGTCTCAGCTGCCGAGCAACCACGGGTTGCCAGTTACGTCAGAAAACGAAACCTAAAAGACCTCGGTATTCTGAATTTGAATGTAGTAACCGTTTTTGGACACATTCTTACGTATGTCACCTTTAAGTCTGAGAGTGTGTGGGAATGTCACTCAGCTGCCATATCCTGGTTTTTGGAAGTTCAAAACATACCAGGAAACATATCATTACTGTACCGGAACTGACTCCATGGCCAAACCATGCCATACCGTACCATACCAGGCCAGATCATCAATACTGTCGCAGCTGAACATCCACACTGCTGTGCAAGAAATTCAGCAATTAGATACTGACTGACCCATGTTCAAAGTGTGTGTGTGTGTGTGTGTGTGTGTTTGTACTTGAGGCATACTGAGGACCAGTGAGGGTTTTTAACCAACAAAGTGAGGTCCTTTTTATGACGTGTGGACATTTTGGCCGGTCCTCACTTTGTTTTCATTGAAATCACTTCCTTAAATTGTAAACATGCTATACTCTACTATTTTTTAACAGAGGTCCTCAATTTGGTACAAAAACCTGGTTCCACCTGCAGACATTTTATGGTACTGCACTCAGTAGTTCTTTATAGATGTCATTCGTGAAACAGACTTTTGTAATTGTGTTGATCTATAAAGTGGAAATGCTGGTCCTCAGTAAGCGGCAAGTACAAGGATGTGTGTGTGTGTGTGTGTCCAGTCAAAAGGTCAGGGTGCAAACCAAAACGTCCTCCCTCAGTAAATAGGTAAGCTGTTTGTTTCTCCATAAGTCTTACGACAGTATGTTGGGAATATACTTTTTTTTTTTTATTATATAAGAGTATTTCTACCGATATTTTGTCCATTATTTTGCTCAAAATTGAAAGACACTTTTTCTCAATGCAATATTCAACGAAAAAACAAACGATCTTGCATATTATTTGCTTTTTTTCCCCCCGACTATGTGATCAGACATATGCCACTTGGGTCACGTTTCAAACTAAAAGGCCACAAGTTAAAAAGGTTGGGTGGCTGTGTGGTGGCTGCAAAAGTCCCTGCAGTTTTTGACAAGTAGACGATGCACTGACACCATCTACAGGTGGAGGTCGAGAATTGCAGGTCCAATGGAGAAATGTGCATTTATGTACAAGAATAAAAATACTTCAGTCTTAGTAATATTTGGGCAACTAATAAAATCATCACCGTTTATTTATAAATGAAGTCAATTACATTATTTGTGATATGAAAGACACAATAATTAGGACCAGTACATTTTGATAGGATACAAGTACAAAGTAAACACTGTTGTCAGTCCCCCCCCCCCCACGATACAACAAGCACTCGACAGCAGAGAAAATAATGCCTTTCGATAAATGGTGCCATCACCAAACTCAGCACTCATTTTACGCAGCACTACAATGGCCTAATTCATTCACTCTGCCGTTCACATTCACATCCTCTTAGATGATGACCATGTGTGGGGGGGGGGAATAACTATTTTGCAGTGTGAAAACATACTTTTGAGTATTCAGCATGTGACTGTTTAGCATGGGATCAGAGCCGATCCTGCCCTGGAACTGTCATTTCATGGATTCCTGGTCTTCTTTGAAGAGTTAATAGCAAAAGCCTTGTTTAGAAGAAAAAGGAGTCAAAAACACACACACACACTTCTGTCTATGAATAAACCAAACACTGGTGATTTACATAAACGGATCTTTGTAAAGAATTAAGCGAGGATTTTTCTCACTGTTTTTCATTCACGGCGTCGCCCCCGAGGGCTGAAAAACTAGATAAAAATGACGCGTTAGTGTCTGTATCTGAAAGGTCAGCGCGTGTCAGTATCAGTATATTTCTTACACGAACTTGATTGTTAAAAAAAGCGCCCAAATGATCAATAAATCAAACTTTATTACATAATATGTGTTTCCTTTCCAACACATTTCAAAGCAGACTCTTTGTCTGTGTTAGTGTTTGTCTTCGCAAAGTAACTTCTGACAGAATAACTGATTGCGACTGATTTTCACCTTGTCATCCAAAACCCGGAGCAGACTCAATCGAACTGCATTCCGTGAGCAGATTAAAAGCTCTTTGTCCTTTTTTGCGCTTTTAGTCTTTGTTTCAGCGCCTTAGGGGACGAAGCAGCAGCAGCAGCAGCAGCAGCAGCAGACAGCTGGTGCGAGGAGACTGCTCTCCAACTATCCTTTTACACTATTTGTGTCACAGTTTCTCTTTGACGAAGTGAAACCTGCAGCCTCAGGGCACCGCTCTCTCTCTCTTTCTGAGTGTCTTTTTGCACAGGTGGATCTCTTCTTCCTCCTCCTCCTGGTGTCATGTGGGGCGGGGCCTAGGTACATGCAGGCCAAAGCTTAGCTCCTCTAATTTCCCTGGCAAATGTTGTCACCACAGCCAGTCAATTTTCTCTCCTCCTCCTCCTCCACCCATTTCTCTTCCACTCCTCGCCTCCGTCCTCCATCCCTCACTCACTCACTCTTCTGTGTGTCAGAAGTCCCACATATCCCAGGAGGATAAGATGCCATGGAGGCCTTAGGAAGAACATCTCTATGCGTCTGCTCTGTCCTGTTCATCCTCACAGGTGAGCAG
The DNA here is from genome assembly GCF_963457635.1 of Microchirus variegatus. Classification (NCBI taxonomy): domain Eukaryota; kingdom Metazoa; phylum Chordata; class Actinopteri; order Pleuronectiformes; family Soleidae; genus Microchirus; species Microchirus variegatus. The sequence continues at coordinate 15,799,968 of NC_139814.1, forward strand.
GGTGTTGTGTGTGTGTGTGTGTGTGTGTGTGTGTGTGTGTGTGTGTGTGTGTGTGTTGCCGGTACGTCATGCTTGAATAGTGAGTATTGTTGTGTATTTGCTTGGTTGGCATGGCAAAAAGTCAGAGGTGAGTTGAGGAAGTTTTTCTTTAAAACGCTCGGAGACACAGTAACGAAGCAGGGGTTTAAAACACTGGTTCTCAAAGTGCGGCCCGGGGGGCCAATGGTGGCCCGCAGAAACATTTCTGGCCTGCCCCGCAATGAATTACAGTTGATAGTTTTAATCCAGGAGGTACTAAGCTTGTTAAATGTTTATTGGACATTACTGGATACAGACCAATAAGTGTAAACAAAAAGACAGGGTATTTACCTGGTTTCTATATGGTGAGTTTTAGTGTATTATTGGGTTATAAGCTGGTAATAAGCAGGTAGCTACAGCCCCCAATTACTAGCTATTTACCCAGTAAATATATGGTAACAGAAATGTGTTACTTGGTATTAACCTGTAATTAGAAGGTAAGAACAATGGCCAAAATACTGGGTAATTACCCAGTAAATTATAACGCGTTATCATATTAATGCTTAAATGACATTATATTAACGCTTATATTTCTTAACGCTAAACTGTAGAACTGCAATCTGGTCATTAAAATTATAACAAATGGGATTTCTTTCTGTTTTTTTTTCCTTCAGTCCAATGTTGGGTTCCTAAATTGGCCCTCAGGTATCAAAACTTTGAGAACCCCTGGTTTAAAAAGTACAAAAACTAAGGCACATCTCAACATCTCCGCGGCGTCTGCGAAAGGCAAATGAAAAGTGTTTCTGTGTCTCGGTCGGTTTGCATATCCTTTCCCCACAGTCATCTCTGTGTGACTTTATAATTTTAGCCCGTCTTCTGCCGAAGCTTTAAGAGCAGCAGGGACCGTGGAAAGAAGAAGTGACTCAAAGATGAACCACAAGACCAGATAAATCCAAGAGGAAAGTCCCTCAAACATGGATGCCCCCTCCCCCCCCCCATCTCCACTGCTTTGATGTTTGTATTATCAACCTTCCACGAGGAGCACTCATTTGTCTTATCTGAAAAGAGGTCGCACGACGGTGGCGTTGGGCGTTTGCGTGACTTTATTTAGTATCCAAACAACTTGGGATGTGTGTGAGGGCGATAAGAGGCAGGTGCTGGTGGGTCTCCACACGTGCCCTTTCACCTCAAAAGACCATTGTCACCGTAATCCTAATTGTTTGGGGAACAACAGCGGAGGAGCGGGCTCGGCACACTTCGCCTCATTCTTCCTTTTCATGGCGGCTCAGCTGTTGTAAACAGAGGCACACTTCTGCAAAACACACACACACACACACACACAAACAAATGGGTCCATGCCATGGGGGCGTCTGCACTCATTCGACTCAATTTTCAAATCAAAGAACTGGTTTCTGTGACTTTTTAGGTTCTTAAATGTGAATATTTTCTAGACCCCCCCGGTCCCGTCACCTCTGTGATGAAACCGAGAAAGAGAAGACACAGACAGTCAGAGCGGTTGAACAAAGTGACATGAGACAAAAGGGAAGTTAAACTTGAAAAAGACAACTGTGAACAAAAAAAAAAAAGAAAGTGTGAGGCTTTAGTAAAGTTTGTTGTTTCACAGTAGCACTTCCTACTCACATGCTGCTGCTGCTGCTTAACTCCACTTGGCGTCCAAACAATCAATGAATTCACCTTGTACTAAAACTTAAAAATTATACATTAAAGTGGATAACAAGGATATACAGTAGACCACACATGGGCAACATACGGCCCTGGGTCCAGATTCAGCCTGCGGGTTAGGGTTAGGGTTCACATTAATATATAAGTAGTGAACCACAAGCAGGCTTTTATTTTGAAATAGTCACAGGAAAGGACATGTATCTGTCAGGATATGTCCTAGTGCTGGGCACAGGGTTAGCGCGAGGTTAGCGTTAACGCTAGGTTAACATTAATGCATAACCTATAAAGCATAACGCATGAAGCGTTTCCATGACGACTGACCGGAAAAAGATGGGCGTGACGTCATGTTTACGTGCCGCGACACCGTAGACCAGCCACCATTTACCAGTTAGCTCCGTTAGCTGCATTAGCTCCTTCAGCGCCGTTAGCCCGCCTACAGTCGTACTGCAGCGGTCTGTTTATTAAAAGGGACGAAAAGAGCAGCGCTACAAATAACCAGCGTACCTGTGCACTGCGTGTGTGCGCCTCTGTTTTTAAAGTTCAGCGTTACTTTAGAGACTCGTTTTAAAAATCCGGAGTCACGTAAACATGACGTCTTTTTCCGGTCAGTCAGTTGACACCGATTACCGCCATTATCACGTTAACGTGCCCAGCACTAGTTTTTACTTTTAAATAGAGGGAGTAAAAAACATTATTTCTACCTTTTATTTGTGGTCATTTAATAAAAAAAATGTTGCACACCCCCCCGATAACAGACTGCGGGAATAAATGTGCTCACAATGACAGACAAGGTCAACATGCAGGTTAGCATTGTTTTTCAGCCGGTTACCAGTGAACAAAGTGCCTGGTAACCGGCGGCGGCTCAAACGGACAACAAGGTGCAATAGATGAGCAAGTTAAGTAGTAACTTCAGAGCTCAGCTGTTTGTTTTTCGTTTGGGATGAAAGGGACAGGCCTCGTCTTGCCTGACAGCAGTAACTCTCCCGTAATGATCTGGGTCAATATTAACTCGCTACAGTTTCAGGACCTGGACATCTTGACGACGAGGATATAAACTAGTTTGCGAGTAGACCTCACAGTCAACACAGATCTAGCGTCGTCTTTTAAAATGTCACTCCATCTGGACCACCAGTGCAATGCTTTTTTTCCCACTGTTCATACACGTTCATTAATTGTACTGCAAAACTGCAGTATTTTTAAAATCTTACATTAAGGCATAATACATGCATTTTATCATTTTTTGGCCATATTCGGAATATGGATGAAAAACTAACTATTTCCACTAGAGGGCACTGTCGCAGGTTTTCTGTTTTTCTTAATCCGAAAACATCCTGGTATCATGACAAAATCCTAGCATTTTAAGGGTTTAAATCTTTAGTATTAATCAGTTATGTCAATAATTAGGTCAGATGTCGGTGAATCCGACTCAATCAAAGAAGAATATAGTTTGTTTTATGGTTTGTTTTTTAGTAAGTTTACAGTAGTTAACAGTAAGTTTAAATTTACCTTGTTGACCAATTTCGGCATGTATCTTCCACCTTCATACACTCTTAGAAATAAGGGTTCCAAAGGGGTCCTTCTACAAGGGCTGAGGTTCTACCTGGAACCATTTGCTTCTGAAAACCCCTTTCCCGAAGAAAGGGTTTTTCAAGGGTTCTTGGTAACACTAATGGTTCCAGTAAGAATCATTTTAATCCAGAGAACCCTTTAAAACCCCTTCCTTAATAAATGGTTTTAAAAGGGTTCTTGGTGGAACCCTCCAAAGGTTTCTCCTATGAGGACAATCCGAAGAACTTTATGGTTCTACTTAGCACTTTTATTGTATAATGTATAATAATGTATTACATTTTTTATATGTTTTTTATGCTTTTTATGCTTAGCAGTACAAGTGTGACTAATATTAGATATGTGTCGTATACTTTCCAGATATGTTTTAAATGTGTACAAGGGTGACTGAAAAGGTATTATTTTTCAACATTGTTTAAACGTAGTAACTTGATCAGACAAATAAAATGTACAGTCTACCTGATGAGATAATCATTATTGGGTATTAAGTAAAAAAAATCTAAAAAAAGAAAGTCATGAATTATTTATACTGACAAACCTTTCAGTACTAACCCTCTTTTCCTCCCTCTTTCTCTTCTTCCCACATCACCTCCGCTGCCAAAGAGGTCAGCTCTGATTTCATCTACACCCCCTCATTAGTCCATCACGGCGTTGAAGGGAAGTCCCTGCTTCTGGCTGTGGAGACTCACTTTCCACTGGACAAAGCTGACATCGAGGGAACTTGGACCCACACCAGGTCGAGCGGCACCATGACCATCTTGGTGTCATTTACCAAAAGTTACACGATCACTAACATGATGTACCGCGACAACCTCTCCTTCAAAGTGCCAAATATTTCTTTGGAGATCCATAAATTGCACCGCGACGATGAAGGGGATTATCATCTGAGTCTCAACATCGAGTTTCACAACGACACAGGCCGGGTGATCAAGGAGGAGAGAAATGTGCTGGTGACAGTGGACGGTGAGTTTGGTTCTATAGCATCATCTGCCATGATGACCATCCTGTTGATAATCAAATGGACAACTTTTTTTCTTCTTCTCAGTCCCTGTGTCCGGTCCAGTCATCGCAAAGAACCCGACCTTTGCAGTTGTTGAGGACAAGGCCAACGTAACCTTGACTTGCTCCGTGGAGAATGGAACGCGCGTTGCGTTCCAGTGGCTGAGGGACAACGTCACGCTCGGCACCAGCAGCAGATATCATTTCTCGAAAGGCAACTCTACGTTGTTGATTAGCCCCGTGAGGAAAGAGGACAAAGGAAGTTACCGCTGTGTGGCCAGCAACCCGGTCAGCCCGGGCCGACACAGCAGAGGCCTGGAACTCAATGTTTACTGTGAGTAGATATATATACACCTTTATTCTTCCCTTTTTCTCCGCACCAATAGCTGTCTTTTATGATATAGAGTAAATAGATGGGTGTTTTTAGTATTGTGTCATGCTCTAAGCGGCTTACCAGAAACGCATTATTTAAAGAAACAGAGCAGGAAGTAGGAAATTACAGATAATATTAAACATATAAACCTTAGGTAATAGCAATATCAGTGTTGCAATGTAGCAAAGTACAAATACTTTGTTCCTATACTCAAGTGCAAAATTCACGTATCGGTACTTTACTTTGATATATATATATTGCAAGCAACTTTTACTCCACTGCATTTCCTCTAACTATCTTTGCTACTCGTTACTACCAAATAAAATCAGAAGAAGAAGAAGAGTTGGTATTATGGTCTGTGTTTATATAGAGCTTTTTTTAGTCTTGATGAGCTGCTTTACACTGCAATTTTGACATTCACCCATTCTCAAGGGTAAGGGTTAGGGACTAGCAGAGCCGGGAATTGAACCCACAACCCACTCGCACTGAGCCACCATGTCTCAATCCTAACTCCTCACTTTTTTAAATACTTTTACTTGTACAACTTAAGTACATTTTATGTCAGAAAATGACTTTAGACTCTTAAGTACAGTAAATGTCATATAGTACTTTAAGACTTTTACTTAGGTAATAGTATTATAAAAAAGTGACTTCAACTTCTACCAAAGTCATTTTCTGGTAAGATACTTGTACTTTTACTCAAGTATAAAACTTTTAAGGTACTTCATACCAGACATTAATCTAATTCACGTCACTGAAATTATTATTTTTTAATAATGATCACACAGAGTAACTTCACCATAGAAGGAATGAATACATCATTTCTCTGAACTCTATAGATGGCAATATGCCTCGCCTACACATTCAAAACATATATATCAAACACATAAATATGAGTTTCTATCGACAAACATAATACATATGAATATTTTTAATAATTTAATGTGAATGTTAATGCTGTGAACACCAGATGTTATCAATAATAGCGACATCAAATTCGCACTGCTGGGCTTACAGCACCTCTGGCCTCTGGGTTTTGTTTTTACTTCCCCTTGTTGCTCCAGTCGCTCTATCATGTGACCCTCTTACCATCACTCGCTAACTTGTGATTAGATAGGATTAACCTGTGTGAACCTGCCATGTAGACAAAGGTAGTCAACTGTTTGTGCGACTGCCTTTTACCGTCGCACTATTTTGTTATAAATTTGACACACAAACACATTCTAACCAGGTCCATCTTCATTGATGGTCATCTCCTTTAACTCCAGTGCTGATTTTGTACCTAAAAAACAACAACATATGGCACAGTGTGCTCTCTTGTGCGCCAGTCTCCTTGAAGAACTAGGTTGTATGTAAATGTCTGTCAGTCACGTACTGACAACACAAAAAAACATGTGGCTGATAAGGGATAATATTTGCATGGGAGTAAGAATAATCTCACAGAGCTCCACTGTTAAAGCTCGCGGATACACAGGTGAACTCCTGTGTGAGGGTAAACCTCAGAGGCTCTTTTTTTTTTTTAGTAAACTTGTTGTGTACAGACTTGAATAAAGTACCTTAAAGGGATACTTGAATAAAAGTACAAGAAAATGACTTTGGTAGAAGTTGAAGTCACTTTTTTCTTTTTTAAATATTACTTAAGTAAAAGTCTTAAAGTATATGATATTTGCTGTACTTAAGCATCAAAAGTAATTTTCTGGTATGAAATATACTTAATTTTCGAAGTAAAAGTATTAAAAAAGTGAGGATTTTGATTTTTAGATTGAGTCATGGAAGCTCAGTGGTTGGGCGAGTTGTCTTTCAACTGGAAGATTGTGGGTTCAATTCCTGGCTCTGCTAGTCCATATATGTCCTTGAGCAAGACACTTAACCCCATGTTACAGCATGTGAATGACTGAATGGCAAATCTATAGTGTAAAGCAGCTCATTAAAGGTGCCATATGTAAGAATGTGGCCAAAAACAGTTACTACATTCAAATTCAAAATACCATGGTCTTTTAAGTTTTGTTTTCTGACGTAACTGGCAACCCGTGGTTGCTCGGCAGCTGAGACTCTACTGACTGCAATGATTGGTGGACGGCGGTAGGTGGCGCCACATGCCAAAACATGATTTTAAAACATAAACATGATTTGCAGTCTGCAAAATATTCTTTTTAATGCAAATATTTTGACTGTACTGTTGTTGTTGGTGAGTTCAGTTTGTTATATGAACATTATTCCTGAGTCTCTGTGACATATTAGGAGGATTTTATGGCCAGTTGCTTTAGATTTATTACATAATGCACCTTTAAGACTAGAAAAGCTCTACATAAATACAGACCATAACCAACTCTTCTGCTTCTGATTTTATTTAGTAGTAACGAGAAACAAAGATAGTTAGACAACAAGTAAACAACAAGTAAAGTAAAGATATGTGGATTTTTTACTTGTTACAACACAAAAGACATGTTAGCCTACATGTATTGCTGTAACTTTGTTGATCTGTCCAAATCTCTTTCGCTGGTATATTTAAACTGTGGGTGTGTCATCCAGCAACTTGGCACAGAGAAGTGCACTGCCGTCACAGTCATCATTTCTGTTTGCGTAGACAAATCGACTTTGTGTTATCGTTGAGCAGAGAGTCCTGCAGCAAGGATCTACTACGAACTGTTAAAATACCTCCCCGTGTGTTTGATCATGCTAAGTTTCTGTTCCAGTCGTTCTTTATTTGTGTTCATGCACAACTGACAGTGTGTTATTCAACCGCTAAATGCGTGTGTGTGTTTGAACTGAGGAAGCAGTTTAATTACATTTTTGGTGCATAAGTCCTACTGTGAGTTAGCATTTAGCATTGTCTTAGCATTAGCAAGTTCCAGTGTGTAACCTCTGTTGCCAAAACACTGTTATATGCTGTTGGGGGATGTGCAGGGAAAAACATTCTTAAAGGTGGCGTCTTTACTCATTGATTGACTATAGGCTGTACTGTTGAGGCTGTACGTCAAGTAAGTTGTAAAGCTCATGCTTATTTCAACTCGTATAATTCGACAGGCCGCAGTATAAAAACGGGTGGAGCAAGACCCATGACAGTCAGCTGATTGGGCGACAGAAAAGCATCACTCCCTTTTGTCTTCTGGTATTTCTTCGACGCCCGCCATCTATTCTCATACAAAGTTTGACGTCTTCTTGAGACAAAGAGCCACAAACCGAACCAAAAAAAAACTGTTGTTGTCTGTTGTGTCGCGTTCTATGTCTTTGTTTGTTTGTGTTAGTCAAAACACAAGACGTACAGTACTGTACCAAACCGGACTGTACTATGATGGAAACGCGGCTTTAGGTTCTTGAAGACGTCGATTAACATAACCATCATGTGAGTTGTTGTTGTTGGTCACACGAGTCAAGCTGTGATCCATCGGGGTCATTGTTCCCCCCTGAGTACCATGCGAGCCGTTAAAGTCACAAGGGTCAAGGTGTGAACTTGGGGAAGGGCCCACAAGACAGCACTCGTGTCTTAAACCACCTCCTTTGTTCAACGAAGGTCGCTCTGATTGGACATAGAAGGCTTCCTTTATCCCTCTTTCAAACCATCCGCCTTCTCTGGCCAAATTACAAACGTTAGCATCCTCAAATGAGAGTCCCATGTCCCGCTGAGCTGGCTCTTCCATGTTGTGCCATGCGTCGGTGGAGTGGTTGTGATGTCTCACCTACAATCGCAAAATCTCAGGTGGAAATGATCAAGTCAGTGATGGCTGAGTTCCATTTAGCTGCCTCAGTTTCAGGGTGTATGTGCTGATCTGGAACCTGGGACTTTGAAAAGTTCACATTTCTGATAATAAATGATATTATTGCACAATATCTGGCACCATCTCACGTGTCTATGAATCCACTGTCTTCCCCAAATCCCCTGTAGATGGGCCCTACAATCTGGAGGTGAACTCAGGCCAGGGCCTGCGGACAGGAGAGGTGTTCACCATCAACCCCGGAGAGCTGGCCTTGTTCGAATGCCAGGCCGATTCCAACCCGCCCAACAGCTACGTCTGGATCTCCAAGAGCCACAATTCAACCCAGGTCATCACCGAGGGCCCGCGGCTAGAGGTGCTGTCCTACAGCCTGGCGCAGCCCGAGGAGTACCTGTGTCGCGCCTTCAACAACGTGACGCAGAAGCAGAACGAGGCCCAGTTTACTCTGTTGGTCGCCGGCTTGGGACCAGGTGAGTTGAGGGTGGCGAGCATGGGGAGAGGAAGCAAGAGCGTGGGCAGGAAATGGGAATCCTCACAGATACAGAACAGTGTGTCGTGCCAAAAGCGGATGAGGTCGATGAGCTATAAACCCAAGCATAAACACCACATACTGTACATTAGCACCACACAGGTAGAGACACCATTATTGACCTCCGCTAGTTGGTATACAGTATGTTTTCGCTGGAGTCTGTCTGTATGTCGCGGATGGATTTGGATGAAATTTTCAGGAAATGTCCGCAATGGGACCAGGAACAATTTTTGGCGTGATTTGTGGGGGTTTGGGGGGCTGAGCTGCCTTGGCGGAGGTCTGCGCTCTCCGAGTGCTTTTCTAGTTCATTCATTTGTTCCTTTTTAACCCTAGAACACTATCGCTCAAATTCCAAACACCATCACTAACGCCGGGTGATTTTTACCCGAGATAATAAATACACCCAAGTACTTGTCATCAAAATATATCAAAACATGACAAATTTGAGTAGTATCATGAAAAAGCATCATGAGGGGACCATATAAAAATGCTCCAAAATGACTGAAAAATGAGGGATTTGGGAACAAAAAAATTCTTAAAATAAATAAATAATGAAGATGAAAACTTGGTTTTCATGAAAATCACATACATTTATTTGCTCCGGTGAAAACCACCCAGCAATGGTGTTCTAGGGTTAACCACTTTATCCTTGTGGGAGGAGCTAGATCGAGCTAGCTCCGCCTTACAGGGTGAATGGTGGCGAACACCTGGTCACGCATGATCCATTTCAATAAATACAAAACAAATCCACACCCAGTGGAACGTACCAAAAATCATTAAAACATTTGTTTTATTAAAGAAAGAAAAGAAAAAAAAAGAATAGAATTATGAAAGAATTAAAAAATATAAAAAAACAGGAATTGATGCCACCAATTATTAAGTGATTCCACTTTAAAAGACTGTTCATGGATGTGTGAATTATTGCTTATAATGCTTATATTTCACTCCATATGCAAACGCTATAAAAAATATGTATGTTAACTTAAATGTAAGAAAGACAAAGTGCACTTGAGACATCAGCAACAACAACCGATCCGGCTTTTCGACAGCTGTATATAAACAGTCGCTGTGCGTGTTACCAGGTGAGAAGTAAAAACAGGTTATGGATATGACAGGTTTTATTCCTGTTGCTAAGCTCCAGGGCCCTGCAGCCTGTTTTAAAGTTCACAGGCTTGGAAAGTAAACAGAGGATGACAGCTGTTGTGTTTTGTTGACTAAGTTTTATAGCATGTAGAGTTTCTGTGTGCCGAATGCGACGTTGATATGTCGTCGTGGTGATACCGAGAAGGGCTCGCGCTGATACGGGGGCTATGGTCGGCAGAAAAAAAAAATATTGTTTATTGAGTAAACAAGAAGTGGTGACAGCGTGTGTCGTTTTCTTTTTATTCGAATCACTCGTGAACTTTACCCAAGAATTCCCCCCGACGACTAACATTATGGCTTTGAGTCGGCAGTCGCTCACTTTAAGCAATGAAAATGTTCATGCTTATCTTTTTAAAAGTAATATATATCAAGTTCCTCTTGTAGCTATAGCGCTATTGCTTTTTATTGGCAGAAAAAAAACACATCCTGATGTCGGTGTTATGATGTGTTTTATTGTGATTTATAGAGCTATGCTAATATGATGGCGGAGTATTACGACATTTATGCAAACAGCAGCAAACGCTGTGATGGTAGACTTGGGACCTTACCCCTTAGTGCACCCTTGGGAATAATACACAACTCCTTATATGGACGTCCTGGGGGGTGTGTGTTTATAGATCACATATTCAGGCTTTAAAAATGTTTTTTTTTTGTTTTTGTGCTGTTGAGTCGAAACTGTTTTTAATTTCATGTCTGCCAACTAGTGGACGGAGTCTTTACTACAACACAAAGCATTTGCGAGTAAATGATACAGCTCTACAGAGAACCACGGCATGAAATAATAACTTTAACTGTGTCAATATTTTCTTGAATTAATCATCATTATTATTATTATTGTCTGTTATCTGTTTACAGGCAAAGACAAACACACCCAGGGCGGCGACCGCTTGTCTCCGCTGGCTGTGATAACTGTCTGCTCGTTGTTCATTATTGCCTTCATGCTGTTGTTCTTCCTCAGGAGAAACTGCCATCCCAAAAGAGGTAAGATGTCTTTAGCTGCTCTTGGTTTATGAGAAATATGTTTAACACGCTACATGTTGAAAATAGATGAGATTTCACTATTGAATCTTCATCCTTTTTAGGGTGTAAAATGTGCTTTTTGCACAGCAGCCATTTTCACAGGTCACAGTAAGAAAGTTCCACTCTGCTACCTCATTTTTTGGGGTGCATGCCACACTTCCCTGCCACACCTCCCAAAATGGCTGCTGTTCAAATGCATGTAGGCTCAATCTAATGCCATGGATTAAATTAAACAGCATTGGTAATTATCAAAATCATGTTTCTGTAATGGTTAATAACCAGTATATGTAGAAGCTCTAGAATTATTATTGTTTTCCACGAATTTTCACACACACACAACACATTATTATCTTATGTGTGGAAATATTTCCTGCAGCTCCGATCCAATATTTACAGCTGCAAAAATGTCACCTTTTTCCACATGATTTCAGGGAAATCAAAATTTCACATTGTTGTAAAGTGTCTTTGAGCATAAATGTTGTCTTTATGTGTGAGTCATTATTTCCTTCTTTCTCTCCGTTCTCACAGTACTTATGAGCATTTACAACAGGTGAGAGGTCCAATGCAGACACTATTTACTGTTTCCTTCATTTACATTCTGTATTTGCTTTATTATAACTGCATATTTGGATGTTTTTTGGCAGACCGCTCACCGAGCAGAAAAAACCTCATCGCTCAGGTAAGCTCCAGAGATGGATATAACATAGCATCGTACTTTGTTGTTTTAATAATTATTATACTATTATTTCTCAATCAGTTTAAAATAAACAGCTTCTACTAGGTTGGAGTGCAAATTATTAAGTGTGACTGGCCCTTAAACCTGGAGTTGAACCCTAATTCAACCAGTAAAACATGTATTTCAGTTAAAAAACATTGACAACGTGCTGATAAATAAGACCAACTTTAAGTCACTTGTTCACAGTATTATACATTTATCTTCTATATATAATGATATGCATTGCGTTAGAAAATAATTTATTATTATCACTTTGGTTTGAGATAGAACAAACCTAAAGGGTAATAAAAGAAGCGTATTTATTTAAGCTGAAAAATAGGTCGTTTGTGTCAGTTTGACAGTTTGAGAGTGAGTATTATCTGATATTAAACCTGTGTCGTCATCAACAGGTCACGAGGACGCAACAGTCGACTTTGGCATCTACGAGTTTGTCTCCATACCTGGGAAAATGGACTCTGCACAGGTATAAGACACGATCTAGTACATAAAACTTTCACCAGTGAAGCAGAATCCCTTATTTTGACTAAACACACATTTCAATTTTTCCTACGCAACCGTCCTCTAGGCATCGTGCAGATCTCTGGCCCGCCTCGAGTCCGTTCAAGATATGCACACCACCATTTACGACGTGATCCGACATGTTCCCGAAGGCCCCAGTCACAGTTTGCTAAAGTGATTCCCCCCGCTGGGGAGCTGAAATGTTAACGTACAATATGGTGATTTCACTGAAAGACTTTATTCCACTAAGTCTCTATTTTCAAAGACTGAAACGCTGTTTTTTTTTCCTGTGGTCCACTTGTTTGCAAAAGGGATGAAGGAAACAAAGGCGACTACACAACCTGATCGTGCACTGTTATTGTCCAGAGTTTGGGACAGATTTTTGAAAAACTTGACAATGTTTGTATGAATGGCTTGTTTTCTTTTTTTTATGTGAGAGGATGTTGAAACAACTTTTTCGATTAAAAAAATAATCCTATTAAACAGATTAGATTACACTTAAATTATTATGTAACATAAAAGTTGAATTCTAAATTAATTAATTTCCTTTCAAAGAGAGTGTTATTATGAATGTATTTTCTTGTATTAAATAAATAAATTTAGGTTGAATGTACTGTATATATTGTACATGACGCCGCAGATTCTTTATACGTATTATTCTACTGTATGTTTTTTTGTTTGTTGCTGAAATCTATTTATTCCTACAGGAACTCAGTCTCATCAGATGTAGCATATTGTTCCGCTCAGCCGTGACTCAGTGAAATGCTGAAACTTAAATTATTGTACAATTTGCATTCACATGTTTTGTTTTGTACTTTATTAAAGATACTGGTTTACTTCGTTTTGCCAACAATCAGATGAAGATGTTGTTTCATACTATTGTTTTTATGTGTGGCTTGAGGCTTTCACAGATCCTGGTGGAAAAAAAACTGTCAGTTGTTCTGCGACTTCACAGTCGGCTTTTTTTTTGTTTTGTTTCATGCTCTGGCTGCGAGCTCTCCAAATTGTCACAAGTGTGCAGCGTGTACTTGTTTGTTTGGAGTTTGCTGCCGAGTGTTTGTCTCTCTCGCTCTTTCTCTCAGCCCGCTTACCTGGCGAGGGACTTGGAGAGAGTCAGGCATCAACAGATGGATGGTTCAGCATGTGGCCGAGTGTCCTCCACCTGCTCCTGCCGACATCTTGTCACAGGCAGATAAAAAAACGTGTACACACACCGACGTGGACAAACAAGACAAACAAGTTTGTAGAACCAGATACAGCGAAATGTACGAAATGTACGTGAGACTGCAGCAGGTTGTTTTAATATGTCTCGCACACACAGTTATTGTCTTGTGTGTTTTGTTTACTCTTCACCCTCGCACACAGCCGCATTAAATCGATGCGTATCGTGATGATTCTCTCCATCTGAACAGCGTGCCGTTTATTGAATCTGCCTCTAATTATAGTTCATGAACTGACCGACTGAGTCCTCCGCGTCTCTGTGGAGGCATCTCCGGGTAGTGGCTGCCATCTGTTCCGTCTCAGTGTATGCTTTGAGGGAGAGGCTCGGCACTGTAGAGATGACACGCGCAGCAAAACAACAGTAGTGGAGTATCTAACAGTGTGACCTCACCTTCATTTGACTTGGAAATAGCCCGAGGCGTCATTAACCAGGAACTATAAGCTCTCACAGCTCCTGCTGCCTGACTTTTTAACCAAACACTGCTCAAAATAACACCCAATGGGAGCTTGTTACAAAGCAGGGCTGATGGATCTGCATCAATAATGGCTTATTTGGAATAGCTTACATCAGAGGCAGTTGGGGGTGGCAGGACGTGACACAATCACTTTTGCTCATGAAAGGAATGAAGCTTTGCAATAAAACAAATCTAAGTTATAGAGTATTGATGCCACGCTGCAGATACACAGAGAGCAATTTGTGAAAGTACTTGGAGCAGTAGAAATAACTCACCACTGGTTATAAATATAGGAAATACCTAATTTTTTGCACAGTTTAAAAAAATGTATTTACAGGAGAAACCTCTAAGGATTATTTTCACAATTGATTAATCTGCCGATTATTTTCTCCAGCAATCGAGTCCTCGTTTGATCCGTAAATGTTGAAAATCATTGTTTCTCAAACCTCAAATACCTCAAATTTTTGTCCACGAACCAAACTGATTGCGTTTCAATGATTTTGTTGTTATATGGAGCAAAGAAACCAGACAATATTCACATTTAAGAAGCTTTTACATTTAAAAAATCCTGTTTTAGTGATTGAAAAAAATCTCTCAAACCGATTAATTGAGGATCTAAATAGTTGACGATTAATTTAGTAATCAAATAACTGCCGTTGACACCTGTGATTTTCCTCTTGTCATGAGCTATTTCACTATGTCTTATCAGAGCAGCATAATAAAATGTATAATATAATATAATGTATTGACAAATCTTTCATATTAACTCCCATTTATTTCTACTCTATGATGTGAATTTGCCACCATCAAGTGGTGAATTACAGCACTACATGTATCACAGTCTTGTTTTTAAAGTATTTACGTTTACTTACCAATTTTAAAACTGAGCAACATACATTTTTTTTTAATTCAATGCAAATATTGTAGTTCGTTCACCTGGGAGATTCTGCCAGTTGACTGGTGGTGTCATTAGTATCAACTAAAAACTACATTTCCCAGGATGCTTTGCCATCTCCTCTTTACCCTCTTTCGCCGGTCACGTGACCGTCAAACCATGACTTCCTGTTCGTAGTGATGGAGGCGCATCGCTAACAACAAAACGCAGCTGTGGCTTTGTTCGCGTATCCGTCCACTGACACTCGCGGACACTAACGGGAGTTACGATGCAGAAAATCAAGTCTCTCATGGCCCGGCAGGTGAGCGGAGCAGCGCCGCACACAGGCGCACAGGTCCGGCCGTTTGCCTCTGACAGCTGCGGCTAGCTAGGCTATGAGGCTAATTTGACAGCTCGTTGTTTGGTTTCTTGGTCAAAAACGGCCGCTTTTCGAACGACTGTGACAACCGTTTGTCTCGCGTAACGACAACACACGTTAACGAGCATTCGTTCACACTGTAGCTGGGCTGTAGCTGTGAGAGTTTACCTGTAGAAGCCCGACAACAGTGAAAGCGGGGCGACAGGGAAGTTCTCAGTTTGCACAGCAGTAACGTAACACTGGAGAAATGTGCCCGCCTGTTCCACTGTGTTACTGTATGTAACTGGAAACTGATGAACAAGCTATGGGAGACCGCGGGACATGTTATTATTGCAGACACGTTTAGTGATGTGGATGTATCAGTCAATCTGTATTTTTGTTTTTGACAGGGTCTGAAAAGTCCTCAGGAGAGCATGGCAGATCTTAGTCCTGTAGAGAACCTGAGGATCCCGAGCAAGGTAACATTCATTCATTCATTCATTCATCTTCTATCACTTTATCCACACTCCCACTTCTCACATTCAATGGGAGGGAAGGGATAACATGCAAACTCCATGCAGAACAGCTCTTGTTTTGGTCATCTTTTAATTACGATTTAGTTTTTATGCTGCAAATTAGTCTTTAAATACCAGCTTTTGTGGAAATGGTCATGTGAAGAAAAAAAAAAAAAATTTAAACTATGTGGGAAATGAGCTTAAAATCATATCACAATAACGCAATCGCGCTATTTGTGATGATATTTCACAGGATTTCAAAATAAAAGTGTCATGTTATGGAAGGATACACCGCTCACAATAAAGATTTAGGATGCAATATCATAAGGACAACTGTAATAAAAAACAAATGTAATAAAAACACTAACCATACTCATAGATATATGTGTATATATATATGTATATATATATATATAAAACTTTACTAAATACATTTAAAAGTATAATTCATATGATCTTAGGTATTAATGTAGGTAAAAATGTTGCTCACTGTTCATGACTATGGCTAACAATCATATTTAGTATTATATTCTGTCTATAATGTAGCCACAGGAGGAGGAGGAGGTTGAGCCAGTTCTCATTATAACTTGATATTAAGCTGTGGCCCGCATACAATCGAGTGGCGGAATTTGAGACCTCTGACCTAGACCTACTATTGTATATGGGCATGCACCACATTGCTGTGTATTGTTGTTGTTTCCTAGCCTTTATAGAGTATGTCCCTAATGGCACTGTAGTGATGCCTCTTACAAATAATAAAATAACAACAACACAAATACTCATGTCGGCTTGAGATCGCACAAAATGTAGGCAACAGCATTTTTTTTATCGAATGTAGGCTTCTGAATTTTGTATCATATTTCTCACAGATATGTATTCATTAATGTGTCTTTTTGATAGACACTGTGTAATAGAATGACCAAATGATAGAACATTTGCACATGCCACCATAAAAATATTACTACTACAATGTAAAAAACACTGAGGGCCACATCAGCATAATGGTTACCCTCAAAGGGCCAGATGTAATGTCATACAGAATAAATGTAACTGAATGTAACCAAATATAGTGTAATATAAAGATAACTACTCCGTAACATATTGCTAAATAACTTTCTGTATTTATTACTTATTCAAGTTGACAAACTAACAGTTTTAAAAGTCTGTATCTGGTCGGGGCAGACCTGCTCACACACCTTCAGCATGCACTGCTTCAAAAACGCACCCTCAGAAAAAGACTTTGAAGCACAGGTGATTTCTTCAGCCACAATAGAGCTAGCTTTCACTGCCACATCGTTTCAACACATTCTGCTGCGATCGCAGTCTCAATCTCAATTTCACTCGTCGCATCATGCATATACAATGATACACTGCGATCTAGTGACAGGATGCCGTCACTTTGCGGGTAATGCAATCACCATGCATTGTGGGAAATGTAGTTTATGGTCAATGCACACCTTAAAGCAGCATAGACCTACTTTAACACAGATTTTTAAGACCAATTAATCACTCGCGGGCCACATAAAATGACGTGGCGGCCCACATCTGACCCCCGGGCCTTGAGTTTGACACATGTGGTTGAGAGGGTCCAATTAACCTCTACATGTTTTTGGATTGTGGAAAGAAACCAGATTATTTGGAGAAAACTCTGAAAAAATTCAAACCAGCGACCTTCTTGCCATGATATTGAATCCACAAATCTGAAGTGTACCATACCAAACTGTTATTAATTGCATCTCATAATTTGTCCACACACTTAATAGTTGATAGCTACCGTGCTCCATTTAATGTTGTTGTTAAATTTCATTGATTTCATTCACTTTTTATAAATGTGATTTTACTTGGTCAACTTATACAACACATATGTTGTGTATAAAGTATAATTAACTGTTTAGGTCAATTCTGAAGCTAGTTGAGTCACAACAAGTTTTTTAATTTTAACGTAGCATCAGGTACTGTGTCCACACTGCTTTGTGTTACGTAATACACATGAAAATCCTCTTTGTAGAACTCATCAGTCACATCACACCCACAGGTTTCCCCCCCAAACACAAGTGTGTAGTGTGAGTGAAGGCTCCCATTTATATCACTTAAGGACACATTTTACATCAGTCCCAGCAGCGATGGTGTGAAACACAGTCCGCTGGTACGATATTGTAACGTTGCTTTGCATGGTGGCGTTTTGGAAAACGTAATCAGTCATGCTTAGTCACGGGAAGCATTCGTCATTATGCACTTGTACACAGTCAATTTGTCACGGGGAGACGGAGCCAAGTGGCACACAGTGTCTACAGTGATGTAAAGTCACTCGCTTCCCTTCACCTCAGTGCACTGCTTGTTGCTGGCTCTGCTTTGACTTTGCACGAAAACGTTGACCTTCTGTTAATATTTGCTGAACAACGTTTGAAAGGTCGGTTTATTCACAGTGTCGGTTGATTCAACCAGACATGTAATTCCTCACTTTTTGAGGAGCTCTTTTTTTTGGCCTTGAAATCTTCATCTTTTTTAATAGCGCTGTTGTCACCATGTAAAAAGACACCCGTATGTGTGTGTGATTAACACAAACTTCCTCGACTGAAAAGCCAATATCAGGACTGGAGTGTAATAATGAAGAGCAAATACAGGCTCATGGACGACAACATATGGCATTGTACTTGCCGGTTATTGAATAATAGGATTTTATACCAGACAATAGTGCAGTGTTGTTGCTGGACTTGTTGTAGAAAAACCTCTCGGTGACACAGATGAAGCTCCGATAAGATAAGTCGTCATTTTACCCTCCAAGTGTAATTAGAGTCTGAGTGAAAGCAGATGGGAGTGCCTCGGGAAAGATGCGATTGCGATTCTTTTCACGGGACACAGGGCGCACGCCTCCCTCTGGCTTTGGGATTTGATATATATATATATATATATTTGATGTGGACAAACTGGATTGGCAGTAATTTAACACCCCTTTGCAATTGTAGGGGAGAGAATGTTCACCTTTGAATTTCATGACCGCATCTTATCATGAGCGATTTGTTTAGTTGATGTAATACGAGGAAGTGTGGTGTTAAAAGAGATTTGACCGGAATTTGAGACGCATCTCTCACCAGTTTTCTGAAGCTTTGAAATCTTTTGCTCCATCCTCTGCTTGGAAACGCTGTGATAACTTATACTTCTCCTGCTTTGTGAGCATCAACAATCATTTAAAGGGCACATATTATGCAAAGTCAACTTTTTAATCATTTAAATCCTTATATTTGGGACTCTGGAGGTCCTATTAAAGTGTGAAAAAAGATGACTCACTCATGTTTTTGTGGTCCTCCTCAGTCTAAGTACAGGAGATAAAACACGCCATGTTGACATCCGCACTCACTGGGACGTCACATTGCGCTAAATTCCTGGAATTGTTATCTCGCGAAGCTCCGCTTTGTCCATAAAACACTCAAGAGTGTTGGCGCAGGCAACGGTATCTGAAAACCGGAAGTCCGTAAAAAGTTATATTCTTGGTTCCACAGTGCAGCACAGAGTTCTACACAAACTTCCAGCCTCAGAGGATTTATCTGTCCAGTGGATACATGTTATCTATGACGGCAATGTGCCTGCTAGAGCCTGCAAAGGATCACTTTTCCAAATGCTAACTACTGTTAGCTCCCAGTAGCCTCTAGTGGCTGATGTCATTTCCTGTCCCTTAAGTTTCGTTTTACTTTTTTTTAAGGTAGACCTTTAAGGTGGACCAAAAGAGATACTACTAAACCGAGCGTTCTGAACAGGGCTGTTTTGGCAGGGTGATTGAACTGCTGTGGTGCTTCATCCTTATGGTATTTTGACCAAAGCATGTCACAGACATGTTCATTAGGACACCAGGGAACTAGGTTAACTTGGAGAAATAGGGTATAATATGACCCCTTGCACAACAGTGGTTTGTGCTATGGCTCAATAAAAAGGCCAGTTCTTAAGGAGGGGTAATACTTTTGGCATAAATATGACATAATATTTGATGGTATTGCCGGCCATCTTTGCTTTCAGGAAATTAGATAGCACTCGTGTTAATATACTGGTATGAGTCCTTTAATTAGCTGCAGTTATTTGTCCTTATAATGTGGTCAGATGACATTAAATACTGCGGCGTTGTTCATCTTCATATTAAATATGTATATCAGACTCTCACAATACGGGTTGTGAAAGAAGTAAATGTGTTACCCTTGGCTGATGATGTCGACAGAAGCTAATTTGAGTCGGGAGTTCATGCGATGACACCAGATTGCAGCTGTCGGTTTGAGCTACTGTGATTCATATTAAAAAAGAAAAAAACTTTTAAACATTTTCTGCTTTTCAACAAGCATCTGTTTGAGAGGATGATTTGCAAGCATCTGTTACATTCAGCAACTCTGGAGAGTTAAGATTGTGCATCAGTCCTCCTCAGTTAGACAAACTGTCGCTAATGATAATGATTTAGCTCTTCAAATATAGGGACGCAACAAACTTTGTTAGAAATGAGTCACTTGAGCTGGTTAACGTCTCTGCGGTGTCCATGGCAACACGCCACGTGGAGGAAGCTGCTCTCCAGGGTGGGAGGTAGAGTCCCCTGTTTAATAATAAATAATAAAATAATAAATGTGGGGGTAATTTCGCAGACTTGCTAATTTCACAAAGCTGTTTCGACACTAAGAAAATACAGTCTGAACGCTACTGAACTGAAGAAGTTCTAGGTTATTGCTGCCAATGAAGTGTTCACCTTATTTAATACCAAGGTTTCCATCATGTTATATGGGTGAGTTCAATGAAGACACGGATGTCTGTCATTGTTTGTGTCAAATTATGACTACTAAAACTCGCAGTCTCTTTGTGATTAGAGGTAAATGGAAGTAAAATTTAAAAGTTTTCTATACGCTAAGGTCAGATGGGTCGGTAGGTTTATTTATTTGTTTGTTGTGATTGTATACAAAGAAGGGGAACATAACTACATGTTAATGTATATTATTTTTGTCATTCTCCCCCGGAATCTTGACATTTCTCATTTTGATGAACCGAAACGGCTAAGCTTAGCATCTGCCAGTTTACCTCAAAAGTAGGGCTGAACAAAGAATCGAAATTGAATCAAAATAGCAGAATCGGAATCAATTTGTATGCCTAAATGTATGTATCAAATGACCATTTTAGGTGAGATATTGTCTTCACCTATAGACTTAATATTCTACAGACTGAACAAATATCACGCAGTAACCATTTTAACTGTTATTCAAATGACCATTCCCTCTCATCATGAAACATATCCAATCCAATCCAACTATATTTATAAAGCATTTTATAAATTTTATAAAGCACATTTTTTTTAGTAAAAGCCAGCATCTCAAGCTGAGTCAAAGCCAATGAGACAAAAATGTGTTTAAAACAATCGCAATTCAGTATTTATATAAAATCATTCCATTTCCATTTAGATTTGAAGACTCACATTTGTGCTGGGTCCTGTTTCCAGAGGCTCGATTCATTTTGTCCCAGCATTGAATTGAATTTAATAGCTCAGTGAACACTTGGTAGGCAAAGATATAACACTTTAGTCAATAGTATTTTTTTTTTTTTATTAATGATGCTATTACTGTAAATCACAGGTCTTGTAGAATTACAATACATCAGACTTGCAGTACAAATCTAAGTGGCACTTAAGTTTTCAGTGACACAGTGGTATTAAAGCACATTGTCCCAGCCTTAGTCAAATAGTCATGGCGACTGCTACTGCGGGCAACACTGCACTACTTAACGCCACGATCTGCGTTGCAGAGTGCTTGACTTTGTGTGAGTATTATTATCATACTTGATCTGATGCATAACGCTCGGAGCCATCCTGTGTGCTTCCCACCATTTTGAGCTGTGATTCCCATCATTTATAATCATGACAGCGACATCTGGCTGACTGCAGGGGTGGGCTGAGGATGCAGGGAGTGAGTGAGTGACGGATGATGCTGCCAAGTCGTCATTTGGGAGTCACATCACTTGAGTGTTTGAGGATGTCTGACTAATAATAGGAATAATCTGTTATGTTTAGAAGTCTGTAATTTCCATCGAAGTACATACTCTGCTAGACAAAAACTTGCCTAAGTCTGGACTTTTTTGTTGTTGTTGCATAGTTTAACCATAAAAGTGCCAGAAAAGTGTTTTTTTCCCAGAATAACTCAATACCTGGTTATCTGTTATAATAACAATTTTTATTGAAAATAAACCAAAAAAAAAACGTAAATTTGAACAGTTTTGAATAGGGGTGGGGGAAAAATCGATTCACATAGGAATCGAGATTCATATCATCAACGATTCTGAATGGATTCATAAACTTCACAAATCAATTAAAAAAATAAATAAAGTTTCTATGAAAAACCACACAAAACACCAGTTTGTGTTATTTGTGTACAGTTTATTTTGAAAAAGGCAGCTAGCCTAAGCTTTTTGTGTTATCACATTATCTTATACAAACTGTATTGTTTTGATGCCATAATTTGCCTTAACACACATGCATTGTATACATTTTTGAATCGAGAATCATATGAATTGAATTGGTTGAATCGAGAATCGATTTTGAATCCAATCGTGACCCTAAGAATCGCAATTGAATCGTGAGCCACCCAAAAATTCACATCCCTAGTTTTGAACCAAAAAATGCAAACTATGTACAGGTGTTCTTCCCACTCTCTCCTCTCTGGTGATAAAGACACGGATTTGCCAGCTTCCTGGAACAGCGCGTGTGAAATTACCGTAATAACCGGGGTTGACGAGCTTTGACGTACAACTTCTCAACTTTCAGAAACCGTTAACCACATGAACATAGGCTCACATTGGTTAGTTCAAATAAAAAAAAAACACCTGTGCTGAAGGTGAGTTCTTTAAAAATTTCTCTTTTGGTCAAACAAACCCTCTGAAATGGGAAACTAAACTGTGACGTTAAAGAGATGGAGCAGATATTCATGCTTAGAACTGCACATCCAATTAATTTCTGGCTTTTCATTCCGTTTAACTCAAATGCGTAATTGTTGAATCATTGTTGTTACTCATTTGACCTTAAACAGGTTGTAGTATTAAGTATTACGTTCTTCAGCGGAGGAGGAGTCTCATTGTTTTTGTTTAGGGCGTGGAAAACAGTTTGATGAACTTCAGAAGTCTGTGTAAATTGCCACAGGCCATTTAATTTTTAAAAAAATATATAAATAATGGATTGTTGAAGTGGAACATTTGATTTGGTTGCCTTTCATGGCTTTAGCAACAGTTTTTCTCAGGGGGAACCAATCTCCCATCTGATCCCCCCTTGTTCACCTGCTGCAGTGTCCTCTTATGTCCTCTGTGTAAACACATGCTAATCTAGATAAAAAAAGATACTGCGTGAATATTTCAAAGGTTCACAGAAAAAGGTATTTGCAAAATAATGTAATGCATGTTTAATTTGTTCTAAAAACCTTATCAAAATCACAACCTTGGAATATTTCGATTTGGAGAGGGAGAAGCCAAAAGAAAAAAAAAAACTCTTTCACCACTTTTCAATCCAGTTCCCTTCAACTCGCCATGCAAGTCACTTTTAGATGCGGCTCTCTTTCATTACAGTCACGATATTGTGTGGAAATGCAGTGCTCAAAAAAATCAACAAACCTTTTAATCATTAGCATAAAACATTTAATACTGACTAAGTGTCTCTATAGTAATTGCTGCACTAGATATTTGGTATTTACTCTTGATGTGGGAATGCAGCCAAAAGTAGAGCTGATATCAGAAATTGGGATTAGGGTTAGGGTTTTCAATATTATTTAATGGTCCAGTGTGTAAGATTTATGTGAAATTATTTCCATACGTCAGAAATGGAATATAAAATTCCGTAGGTCCTCCTACATGTTTGGAGGGGAAGTGTTGAGATGATGCATTCGGCTAAATCCTGCACACAGTTAAATACATAATCTGTGTGATGCTGTGAAACATTTTTTTTAACTTCAAAGGGGAAAAAAAAAAATCCCCTGGGATTTAAATCGGCACCGTTTCTCACCAGCAGGGGTCACCATCAGTTTGCTCCTTCTTCATTTTGAATCTAAAGCGTGTTACAACATTGATTCACTCAGGTTGAGAGCGTGGCCTGATCATCAGTGCAACTATTTGCCATAGATTTTGGGACATGAGGCTAAAGCTGGGAGGAAAGTTGTGTTTTTTTTGTGTTTATTTCACAGAAAACCTATCGTCTAAATTTGCTTTTAAAGGCCAGATTATACTTTTATTTCCCAACATAAATGTATAACACCACATATGCAGAGTACAATTGCTTTGGGCATGATGAAAAAATGCTGAATGAAACGACAGTTTGCTTTAAATCCTCGACGTTGGACTGTCAGCTGTTCACTCTTAGAAATAAAAGTGCTATGTAGAACCATATAAGGCTCTTCGGCTTGTCCTCATAGGAGAACCCTTTTTGGTTCCAGGTAGTGTTACCAAGAACCCTTTTAAAACCCTTTATTCAGGAAAGGGGTTTTAAAGGGTTCTCTTGTTTAAAATGGTTATTACTGGAACCATTAGTGTTACCAAGAACCCTTGGTTTTTCAGAAGCAAATAGTTCCAGGTAGAACCTCAGCCCTTGTAGAAGGACCCTTTTGGAACCCTTATTTCTAAGAGTGTAGTAGGGCAACAACTCAGTCGCAGTAATTATTTATGCGTGTGTAATTTCCCTTCAAGAGCAACATGACAGAAGTCGTGTTATGTTGAATACCTCAGATTTATGAAGTCGCTCATAAAGAAGTTAGAACATCTGTCATTATCCGTCCTAATGTCCCACAAGACGACCGTGTTAAAGCCTTATTAAATAGCAGATGAAGGGGTATACACCCGGTTAGTCTTGCATACATACGTGCATACATATTCAGGCCTGATTACAAGCAGAGTTTTTGATGTGTTCATGTAATGAATGATTTCATGGCGGAAATAAATTCTCCTCGTCTACCAACCGCCTTCCCCCCACTTGTCTCTCGCAGGATTTTCCATGAACCTCCTAATGTGTATTCACTCCTTTTATTTCATCAGCGTCCCCGTGTTGTCGTCGCACACCGGTTTTGTTGTCCCCGCACTTCATTTACCGCATTCCATGAAATATCTGCTTTGATTATTATTTGATGAGGCTTGTTTAACACCCCTTCCCTTCTTTTGGAATGCAAATATGGTGGGGGGTGGGTGATTGATCAAAGCTTCACAGCAGCTGATGTTGGGTTTCATAGGCAGGGCACGGGGACATCTGTTTTTTTTTTGTTTTTTTTTTAACTGATGCCTACACAGACGCATGCAGAGAAGGGGAATCATTCCCTCAAGGTGGACTCTCACTGAGTCATTCACTTAAAGATATTTGGACCTTTGCAGAATGAAGAGTTAGAGGGAGAAAGAAAAGCGAAGGACAGGGACACAGGAGAGGTGAATTACTCTGTACTGCAGTGTCTCTCACACGGGAGACTCATTGTCTTCCGTTTTCATCATCCCTCATCCCTCAGTCCTTTTTCCTTCTGCTTCAACTTTTTGCTAACGATGAGTCATCCGCCACACTCCCCACCTCCTCCTCCTCCTCCTTTTGCCTCTCATTTGAGCTGATTTCCCACCCACCCCTTTGATGGCAGAGCGTGATCTCCCACCTCCTGCCGCTACCCCTCCTTTCCAATCTCACGCACTCACCCACACATTGCCCCTCGCAAAAACACCCACCCACCCACTCACCCACCCACCTACACTCCTTTTCTTCATCTTAAACGGCAACATGCACACAGGAGATGTGTGCCTTGCAGACGCACACGCGCGCAAACTCATGCGATTTTCATTGCTTCATTTCCACCGTCTTTAATTACCGCGAACGCGTTTTTAAACGGCGTATAATAAATCCCTTTGTGTAATTGACTTAAATATGAAGTGCGAGTGCTTCTGCAGACATCAAAAGTGTTTTACCGCCCGTAGAAGTGTCACCCAGCGCGATACGCTTTCACCCACAGAAGTTGATTCAGTTACACGGGTGGCTCACTCGATCACCGCCCTGCACGCTTCTTCCTGATGAGTTGCTGGGAGAATATTTGTGCCCAGGCAGGTGTGTAACAAGATGTTTTCATCAGTGCCTGCAATCGCACGAGGTATATGTGAAATACTGTGATTTTTTTTTCTATATAAAATGGATAGGGGCACGTGGATTGTTTTTATGCCGTAATTCCACATCTATTTTGGTTCACGTCCTCCCAACGCCCTGCAGTCTGTTTTATGGTGTCATAATGTGCTGAATCCCTGAAAATAGCAACAATTTAGACTCAGCATAAGTGCACGTAGAGCATTTTCAGTCAGATCACTGACTGTTTTCTCTGTATGGGAAATGTAATGTATGAGGTTATGTGTTTTTTTTTTTTTGTGGTGGAAGATTATAAAATTATGATTTGGGGGCTTATTTTTTAAACATTTTTGAGAATTTCTCAAGAAAGAATGACCATTGTGAAACGAACCAAACATATTTATCGTATTACTGTACACACTGTTTAAAATAAATTGCTCTGAGATGGTCCAGTTTTCATTTTCCCGTATAATTATAATAATTATAATTTTTTTAAATCTTAACCTCGTCCGTGTGTGGGGTTAGTGATTTCCGTAAATCTGCACTATTAACAATAATATCTTGGAATTACAATACAACTACGTACAGTATCCAAATAAAAATTCACTGCAATAATTTGATAAAGGCGAAATATGTGTCAACACGGCTTTAGGGTGACATTTTGCAGTGCTGCGGGAATTCAATAAACCCATGCACTACCGTTCAAAAGTTTGGGGTCACTTAGAAATGTCCTTATATTTGAAGGAAAAGCACTTTTTTTCAATGAATACAACACTTAATGAATCAGAAATACACTCTATACATCGTTAATGTGGTAAACGACTATTCTAGTTGTAAACATCTGGTTTTTAATGGAATATGTACATAGGTGTTTAGAGGCCCGTTTCCAGTGTTCTAATTGTACATTGTGTTTGCTAATCGCGTTAGAAGGCTATTGGATGATGAGAAAACCCTTGTGCAATGATGTTAGCACAGCTGAAAACAAAGTTTGAAGGGCAAAAATATTATTTGGAATGAAAATCATTTTATTTTCTATTCATCTTGCAACTCTTTTGATGAATAAAAGTGTGTTTTAATGGAAAACACAAAAAATAGTTTTATTAAATCTAACGTGTATTTATACGTTAGACAGCTGAAGTTATTTGGCTGGCCCTAGATTGTATGTTGAGCTGAAGACGGTTGTCTTTTTTCTTATAGGGGATTCAATATTATGCACTGTTTTGTGCGATCGTGAGCAATGGGTACATCACTTTTTTTTTTCTTTAGTATAATGTTGGAATTTTTGAGGGAACTGGAGCTCACAAACTTTATCGCACAAATAAAATGGGTGAGAAGAAAAAATAAAAATACAGTGCACTATATTCAGTTTTACCAGTGCTCTACTTACCGTGGTGTTATGCAACTTTCCCTTGTCGTATGCTGCTAACGGAGCCGCTAGCACTTGATTATTCACCTGTGAGTGTGTCTTGGCTAATTAAAGCAGACCAGGAGGGATGTGGTTTTAAAGCCCTTCATCTTAAAGACCCGACTACGGCAACGAGCCTTGATGGATGCACCGAATGTTAATCAATAAAGCTCTGTCTCTTAGCGAAAGCTTTGAAGGGGAAGTTTGGTTGAATTCATTTGGTCATTCTTTTTCCCTTTTCCCACTGAAGGCTGTCTGTTATCCCCATGATAGCTGGCCAACGAAATGCGCCGCAATCTTCTCCTAAATCCCATGATTAATGTGATTAATGTTTTCTCCCCAACTTCTTTCCCACTGCACACGTCTTCTCTCTCTTGCCCTTTGTTCTCCCGCTCATTTATTCTGGTCTCTCCTCTCCTCACCTTCACCCTCGCTTTAAACTCCTCTGTACTTCTCCGTCCTCTATCATCGTCCCTTAATGTTCTTTTTTTCCCTGACGTCCGTTGTACTTTTCGTTTTTCTATATTCCTTTACTTTTTCATTTGTTGGGAAATGATGTCGTTTTGTTTGCGTCTGGAATTGCTAAAGCGCATAATACCACTTTTAAAATGATGATTTCTTGGTCTGACTCGCAATAACACTCGCCAAATCTTTCAGGAGGAATTGCGGGAACTGAGGGAGCAATCCATTGACCCCCAGGCAGAGCAGGAGATCATCAACAGCATCGAGGAGGTCTACTTCTCGAACGACTCTTTCGACATGGTGCAGCACGAACTGGAGGTCAGGAACTCGCCGTATGAACGACTGAGCACTTCTTTCTGCCTGAATAAGCACAACTCACCTGTAAAATGATGACAACATATTCACCACGGAGGTTACCACACCCACTCCGGGGGGGAAAAAAAAGAAAACCTCCCACATTTAAGTAATTCTGATAACAACAGTATTGCATTTCTAAATACGGTTTCCTGTGCTCTGGAGCTCAACTGATTGGCAAAGTTAAAGCTCTTTTCTCACCTGAGTTGCTGTCTCTTCCTCTTCTCCTGAGCTGCATGCACACTGTTGACGTCCAGATTGATGGATTGCATCTGCTCAACAGGAGAAGGGTGTGAAATCTCATTAGATTTATCTTGGTTTTGCTACACCATCTGAAATGAGACTCTCAGTCAAGGGGAAAGTAATTACCTATCATCCTTTGGGCCCTGGATTTATAATATCTTCTTTTCCTAGCTGAGTTTGTTTGCTGTTTACTAAATAATATCCTCTGCCTTCTCAAATAATATAGCTCATGATCTGCATTGTATTATTGAGCAAGAGCTTTTTTGTTTTTGAATGGGGAATGAGAAACATTTAGATGCTCCGGAGTAAAGATTTGCTCTCTTAAAATAAAGGGAAAACCCTGCTATGGCTCGGAGCAGCATAAAATCGATGCTGCCATAGTTCTACTTTGAACAGTTTTTCTTGTTTGACGACTACACTGAGTGGTAGGCAGGCACGTACCGGTGTCTGACAGACTGTGTTTGATGTATGTGGCAGCAAACGTCTCTCGTGCTTTCGCCTGTGTTGCAGGAGGTATTGTCAACAAAGTTCTGTGCCTGTGTTTGTGTTCATAGAAGCTTCCACTTGAGCTGAATCTGCTGGAGCTGGAGGAGCATAGAGACAAGCTGAAGAGACAACAGGCAGCGGTATGTATAGCGCTTTTATCTCGCACACAGGTTTGCATAGTTCATTCTTTATTAATTTGAACAATCTGAACAAAGTGTTATTCCTAACCTTAACCCTAACCAAACCACAATTCACATAGTCACATAGAAATTAGCCTTATCTGGACCAGGGTTTTGGTCTCCACAAGGACGACTGGTTCTAAAAAGGTTGGTTTATATACCAGAAAAGGTCCTGTGTCAGTGTCAGACCCAGCTTAGTGTACTTTATGGCCATGTAATGAAGAACTTTATTTGCAACCTTATCTATAAATTGATTTGTTAACTAAAAAGTGGCGCTTTTCCATTATACAGTTCTAGCACTACTCGGCTCGACTCCACTCTCCTGGTTTTTTTTTTTTAATGCTTTGTACTGCATCGATTTACTGAATCAAAAACAACCGGTGTGTTTGTGTCACTGTAGACAACTGTATAATGGAAAAGCGCTATTACGTCTACTCGGCAGCTTTTTCCTAACCTCATACAGTATTCACCTTGACGCTATTAAAGCCCAAGTTGTCATGGGGATTAATCTGCTGAAATTCAGTTTAAGGACTTTGTGTCAGCATGGAAGTACAGTCTTAATGTTGTTATGAAACATAACACTATCTGCTGATGAAGTACGTATAATAGGAGTCATGAGTCCCGGAAAAGGCTTGTCAACGGAGAGTTTAGATTTGCTTTGGCTTGTGTTGTTGATGCCTCAGTTATTCTTATTTTTTTTGCTGATTCTGCTCCAAAAATGATGAATTACAGGAATAATTGTATTTTTTTTCCCTCATTCATTATCTATACCCTTCATACACTGTGGGTCAAGGGAGTGAACTGGACAAATCCCAACTGACTGAAGTAAGATCAAATGTGGAGATCCATAGTTTGTTCTTGACCTTGAAAACCTTGATAAATACAAATCCCTTTGACGACATTAGATTACACCATGGAGAGTGTACATGAGGCTCAGCATAAGCATAACGGACTGAAATACCATAATTCTATTATTTTTTGGTGACGGAGACTGACCATACATTATAGCTAATATGGCAATCAAGGAACCAGAATTACCTTGCTAAACACTCAGGAAGGATGGATGGAGCAAACAAGTAAATACGATATATACAGTATGTGTGTAGAAGTAAAATAAAAGTGCAAAATAAGTTTAGATGATTTTAAGTAACAAACCACAATATGGTTTAGGGTGAGTGAAGAAGGGGAAAAAGGAAGAAAAAGTGAATGGGAATAGAAATGTGTTGATGACTGATGCAGGGGTAGAATTTAAGCTGGAGGGCCTCAGGGAGGAAGGGACCACCTGTGGTGCCGAATGGAGGATTTCTGAGGCTGAAAGTGCTCCTCTGGCTAACCAAAACACCGGGGTGGGAAGTGTTTTCCATGATCAAGAGGAGTTTTGTCAACAACCTCCTGTTCATGCCTATGCGCAGGTAGTTCATACTAGATTTTGTTTTTCTCCTGTGGCCACAGCAGGACCATTTCCACTGTGGCCATCACTCTGAGGTCAGTCAGGTACTCAGTGCTTCAAACTGGAGAGCCAGCCTGTCAACAAGGTCTATTTATAGAGACACATGGGCAAGAAAGCTGCTCTTGCCTACCTCTGCACCCTTAATCCCAACAGTCCCTCATGCTTCTTCCTGACAGGCTTCTGTACTTTTGAACCTACTTGTTTCCCCTTTTCCCGTAGCTGTAGTCTTTTTTTGTTTTGGATTTAACCACATCTATTTCCACTGCACCTCCTCTTATAGCTTTCTTTTTTTTATCATAAATACCTGGTTTCCTACACCTCCTCTTCTTTTTATATGCTTGTCAGTGTCTCACCGAGCTGTCTGCTGAGTTGAGAAGGTCTTTGAGGCCTACAAGCGAGTGAAATATGAAAGTACACAAACGTTCTCGAGCACATACCCCGTCTGCCTCTCTGTTCCTCTCTCTCTGGCCGTGAGCCTGCAGGCACCTAGTGGGAATAGCCATGGTAATTGGTCCAGTGAGCTGTCAAGCAGAAAATCCACTGTTATGTTTCTCAGCATGCTTATCAGTGCAAACCTGCCATCCTCAGTCTATATAAGCAAACACTCTTACCAGTTTACCTCGTTTCCCTGAGGCTTTTGTGAAAAATATCTTCAACTTATTCCTCTTTTGATTTGTTTTGTTTTCAAGCTAATGTGCTAATGACAGTTGTCGCCAGAGGAATTATGTTTTCTCTTCATCCTATTCTCATCCATCCACCGCAAAATTTCAAAAATAATTACTAGGACATGGAGATTACTTCTGTGACCATTCATGTGTAAAACTTTTTTTTTTTTTCACTCACTCACTCACCTTCTACTGTTTTATCCTCTACATGATTGTCGCTGGCGCCAATCCCAGCTGACATATGGAGAAATGTGGTGTACACCCTGGACAGGTTACCTGTCCATCACAGGGCCACATCGAGACAAACAACCATCTACTCTCACGGTCAATTTAGACTGTCCGATTTTCCCAATCCCCACAAATCTGCATGTTTGTTTACGGACTGTGGGAGGAAGCCAAAGAGAGTCCACTCACACACAGGGGAAACATGCAAACTCCATGCAGAGAGTCTTCTTGCTCTTCAAAGTCACAGTATTTCATACTTGCAAACATAGTCATATATTTGACATGATAAAAAATGAACATTTTCATTGAGTAAGTACATCTTTACTGTGGATAATCCTTTTTTATTTTTTTATTCATATACTCGTATTGTCAAGCCATAATATGTGGATGATTGTGAACATGTTATAGTTCATGACAAAAGTGCAGCTCTCCAATTGCCTGTGATTGAAGGCCTATTTTTCCTCAAGTAGGGCAGAGTCAGAGTCATACAAAGACATATAGTCCTCTGTCTGTGAAATAGAATGTAGCCCTTTGAAGAGGTAATAATGTTTCATTCCGTTCCTCACCATGACGTTGTCTCCTGGCAGATGTTGTGGAGAGTCTTCACACACTTGATCTGTGACACCATTAAAGTACTAAAGAAGTTAGTGGGTTTGCGTATTTGTTGGCACTGAAGGACCTTTTGTTGGCATAAACAGTGACCTTGTCAGAACCAGTAATCCTCATTTATTCATTGTCCACCGCTTTATCATCCACATCAGGGTCACGGGGGCCACTCGAGCCAAACCCAGCTGCCACAGGGTGAAAAGCCTGGACAGGTCATCCAACCATTCACTCTCGCATCTACAGTCAATCTAGTGTCCAATTTCCTCTGCATGTTTTTCCACTGTGTGAGGAAACTGGAATACCTGGATATAAAAAAAACACACTCTGCAATGGCAAATGAAATGTCTTTGTCTCAGAGCTAGAGCCTTCCCTAACACAAGATACCATACCATTCAAATAAGGATGACTAAACTCACCTTGCACTTAACTACAACATCCGCAGGATACCTCTGTGGGAGTCGGCCCCGATACCTGCAGTAGACAAAAGGGGCGTGAAAGTACGGCCTGGAGGGGCAGACCCCTTCAATAGACAAATGGATCCGAAAGGGGGTGTTCCTCAGGTGTAAATGTTTAGGTCTCGCCATGCTCTGGGTCTCTTCATCTTCGACTACTCGTGTGTTGACTGACCTTTTCTTTGCAAAGAAAATAAAACCTTGTCGGCCGGCAGAAGTCTCTTATTTCATTCTTCACCAGCAGCAGAAGAGAATTTCCACAACAGCTCACATCGGAGAGAACATGTAAACTCAATACAGAAAGGCAACAGTGCTAGCAATGACTCCCCCATGTGGCCCACCAGTAGTCCTCATGGAGACCAAAACCTGGTCCTCATAAGGTGGTTAGGTTTCGGCTATGGGAAGCGGTTACGGTTCAGGTTAGGAATAAGGCTTTGTTTAGGCTTTCCAAATGAATGGAACTTGGCATGTGTGGGGTGTTCCTGTGTGTCCTAGTGAGAACATGGGTACATTTGAAAAAAACAAATATACCATTCATCACTCTTGTATGTTTATGTCACTCACGCTGGTTTTAAATTTCACTTCATTCCAAGAGAACTACCACCCTTTTTCTCTTCTCTGCCACAGTATCCAAGCGTAATTGACATGTCAGACACACGTCAGGCAGAGGCTCGTCTCAGGGCTAATTGCCTTTTCGCGCTGCGAGACTTGGGCCCGCAAGAAAAATGTCAGGGTTCAGAGACGGTTTTGTTGTGCGGTTGCCATAATTCCCACATCAACATACAAATGCAAGGAAGCCTTAATTAATGGGAACACACAATGGTTTTATTGGATGATTTCTCTGTGTAACGCAAAGGCTGAACAGACCTTAACATTTTACAATACGCCCTGAAATGTAAGGACATTCATAATACTTCTTTGAGTGAATTTGTATACGAGTGTTGGAACGTATTCCATTTTTTATGGAACTTGAAAGCAAGTGATGACTGTCTGTTATCCAGCAGTAATGAATCAGTAAGAATCTCTGTATTTTTTTTAAAAGTTAGAAACACTAATGCAACCTTTAAATCAGACTGACAAGACGTCCAACGGTGCAATGGAAGTTTAAGGTAATGTAAGGTATGAAAAATTGACTCGCACAGTGGTATTTAGAAAGGCAGTCAAGCAGACCAACTTTCCCTTTAGTGGAGTCTGAAAGCACAAACAACTTATTTGTTGTCTCAAGGAGAGGCTACTGTATTTAAATCACCCTGCTGTAACAGTGGAAATCCTCGTAACTCGCTGCTAAATGCACTCTTGGTCCTGAGGGTCCTTAATCAGAAAGAATGACCATCTCCGTTTCGTAGCTGCTTGATACTCACTGCTCACTGCTACCAGGCGCTAATGAGTATGAGGTAATTTCCCTCTAATTGCCTCGTGCATCTCTGCTAACACCTGAAAGAAATGGCAAAATTGCTCTTGTTCAGACAGACACATTAATTATAAAGCCACTGTTTATCTATATATACAGTCAACTTGCTAATAAGCTAAACGTATTCAGTCACAGTCACCACCTAAGGTTGTATTTGTTATCTTTCCTCCTGCCAAAAGATGATGTGTGTGTGTGTGTGTGTGTGTGTGTGTGTGTGTGTGTGTGTGTGTGTGTGTGTGTGTGTGTGTGTGTGTGTGTGTGTGTGTGTGTGTGTGTGTGTGTGTGTGTGTGTGTGTGTGTGTGTGTGTGTGTGTGTGTGTGTGTGTGTGTGTGTGTGTGTGTGTGTGTGTGTGTGTGTGTGTGTGTGTGTGTGTGTGTGTGTGTGTGTGTGTGTGTGTGTGTGTGTGTGTGTGTGTGTGTGTGTGTGTGTGTGTGTGTGTGTGTGTGTGTGTGTGTGAGCTGTAGCCAGCAGAAGGCAGGTCTGTCTTCTCCTTTGACTCGCCTCATGTTTCATAATTTTTCCCTCCCAGAGGGCACATTATAGTTTTTCGAGTCCCTATAGGAAATTAGGCATTTGTTGAATGGCTGAACAAGTAATCCTTTTTGAATGGAAATGGCACAATTTAGCACGCCACCGCAAATGAATCGTCCTATTTACATATGTGTTATAATCAGTTGACAATCAGTTTAACTCTGTAAATGTTGATCTGACTTAAAAGGTTAGATTCTATGTGAAATTACAATCTCAGTGTATGCCCAACAAAAACGGAATTGTATCTTTTCCCCAATTTGTCAATCACTTTCTCCATCTGCTAAATATAAAGTGCGTGGACAGAAGGGAAAGTGAGCTGAGAACAAATGACTCACTGTGGCTCAGGTAGCATTTTGTAACATAGCTGGGTTTCTATTATGTTTCAACTCTTACATTCCTTCAAAAGTTAATTTCTTTTGTTAAAGTCGATGAGTTTTCTTTTTTCAGGTGTTGTTATTGTGCAAAAACCTCTGTGAATCATCGTGGGTCAATCGTTCGTTTTTCTTTACTCTGAGTCATCATTGCTTTCTGTTTCTCCACCGTTTCCTTGTCCAATTTACAATCACTCAAGTCACTTTAAGCCACTTTTTCCACACATATACCCACTTGTTTACCAGTGTAAGCATCTCAATGACACACACACACCTTGAACAGTTTCAGCTGAGCCGTATTCGCCATCTGCTTAGGTCATGCATATTCCACGCGCCTTGAAATGTCTTCCCCCTGCTCTTTCACCTTCTTACGGCTTTGAATTTATACTCGCATTCCGTTGTGAAACTGCACTGCACTGCGTGCGTTGCTGTGTCTCAGAAAAAAGTTTGTTAGTCAATTTTACTGAAGAGTGTTACTGTCCTTTTTTTTCCATTTTAATGAGCATCGCATTCTTTTACCAGCTTGTTTTATGTGTAGGAAGATTGAAATGTTTGAACTTAAAGTTAATTCTTTAATTTCACAGTGAAATCCCCCCTCTTGTATTAATGATACAGACTGAGAACATGAAATTAGCCCTCACTCAGCATAAATGAGCATTTATTTAAAATGACTATTTTTTAATTTTAATTAGATTTGTGCGTAACACTAGGAACCCAACTTAAGTGTGTGACTCAGCCTGTGAAAACTTTTGTATAATATCTTATTATCAGGGTTGGTTCAGCTTGTGTTTTTGTGTCACAACATTTGAAGAGAAAAGCATCGTTACAAGCCTGGGGCTGATGCTGTGAAAGTTTTATCAGTTTATTGACTCTCATTGTGGGAAATGGAGGCTTTCTAGACTTTACACATGCTAGGAAGTAATAAATCACATTTGTCCAAAAACATGGTGCTGGTCAGTCGCAGGAACAACACACTCTGAAATGACTTACTTTATTTACTCACAACTAAGTAAAGTCACTTTAATATGCAGTGGTTTTCTACTCCTTAATAAAAAATAATTATTAGTGTTGGGCACGCTAACGCAATAGTGGCGGTTAACGGCATCAACATTTACGCATGTTAATGCGCGACTCGTTTCCATGACGACTGACCGGAAAAAGACGCGCGTGACGTCATGTTTTACGTGACTCTGGATTGCTAAAATGAGACCCTAAAGTAACGCTAAACTTTAAAAACAGAGGCACACATATGCAGTTCACAGGTGCGCTGGTTATTTGTATCGCTGCTCTTTTCGTTTAACAAACAGTCCGCTCCAGTTCGACTGTAGGCACGCTAACGGCGCTTAAGGAGCTAATGCAGCTAACGGAGCTGACTGGTGAATTAAAACCCATGTGTTTAGTTTGTCCATAAAGAACGTGGCGATCCAACATGGTGGCCTCTGTACACTCTTAGAAATGAGGGTTCCAAAAGAGTCCTTCTACCTAGAACCATTTGCTCCTGAAAAACCCTTTCCAGAAGAAAGGGGTTTTTAAGGGTTCTTGGTAACACTAATGGTTCCCCCTTCCTGAATAACGGCTTTTAAAAGGTGGGACCAATAAGGGTTCCCCTATGAGGACAAGCCAGAGAACCTTATATGGTTCTACTTAGCACTTTTATTGTAGCACAAAACAACATTTCATACATTCAGATGACGAGGTCAACAAGGTCTTTTATATGACCTTGTGTAAGGGGCTTTTGGGTGTAGGTCATGCCATGATTAATCCAATTGCTATTCACCCCCAGTGTTCTTCATATCTTCCCTTCTCAATCAAAAGCAGGAACACTCTTAGCTCGGGGTCACACTGATCTAGTGACTGTACCTAATACTGTTCCTCATGCTCTTTAAATAATTACAGCTTCACCTCAGCTGTGAGTCAGCCTGGTTTAAAAAAAAAAAAAAAGTCACAAAGGAGAGGAAAGAACTTTCAAAAAAACCCAGTGGACAACAGAGACGAGAAACAAGAGTCATGATATTGAGAAAGACATAAAATGAAATGAACCTGAGACAGAGGGACTCTCTCAGAAAAAGGCTATTGTGATATTGCACTTAAAGTACAGGCCAGTGATTGTTATTCTTACTCTGTACTCAATAGCAAGATTAAACTGCCTCAACAGTTTCCGCGTTGACATTTTGGAAGAACATCAAAATGTTTTTTCTCTCTCTCTTTTTATGCCTGTGTGTTGGCAGCAGCCATGGCCAGAAGCATTATGTCTCTCAGTTGCCTGTCTGTCTGTCCCAGTCTTCTGAATGTGATATCAGGAATTTGCCTCCCTTAGTTTTTTTTTTGTGGTCAAAGGTCATTGTGACCTCACACGTAGCAGACGTGCCTTGAAGGAAATTCATTACATTGGGCACATACGTCAATTTGGACTTAAGGATGAATTAATTAGAAGTTGGTGGTCAGAGGTTAAGGTCGGGATAACCTGGGATAACAAGTTTTGTTTACAACTTACAAATCCATGGGTAATGGTGATAAGTCTAGTTTTATGCAATGTTCTTTTTTTGTCATCTTAACTGTTGTTCTCTTTCTCTCTTTCTCTCTCTCTCTATAGGTTTCTAAAAAGGTTGCAGATCTCATTCTGGAGAAACAGACTGCTTATGTCAAGGTAAGCTTTCAGGGTGAACCCATGACCAGATTAAATAGTTTTCTGAGGCAGGGCACCTAAAGCTTCAGTACAGAACTTCTATTGCCTCCTATGGACTTAAGAGTAATTACCAAAACACTGCAGTTAATAAAATCATCTGTACACTCTTAGAAATAAAAGTGCTAAGTAGAACCATATAAGGTTATTCGGATTGTCGTCATAGGCGAACCTTTTTGGCTCCAGGTAGAACCTTTTTATAAAGGTTCCACCTGGAACCCTTTTAAAACCCTTTATTCAGGAAAGGGGTTTTAAAGGGTTCTCTGGGTCAAAATGGTTTTTCAGAAGCAAATGGTTCCAGGTAGAACCTTAGCCCTTGTAGAAGGACCCTTTTGGAACCCTTATTTCTAAGAGTGTGTCTCTATAAGACCTACCACTTCTCTCTCTCTGCAGTTCTCATTTAGACTGCATCCAAGGAACTTGGAGCTGCATGGTGCAGGAACAGCAGCAGCTATGATTAGCATATGCAGCCACTTGGTCAGGCAGTTGTTAAGGACAGTGATTGATTTGTTTTTATACTTGGAGCACCCGAAATTGGAAGAACATGTTCATTTAATTATGATAAACCCAGATTGTGCTTGTGATTAAAATATGATTGTGCAGCCCTGTTCAATGTCCAGGTTTATCTTTAGCAGTAGAATACACTTTTTGTGGGCACCTCTGGACGTTTTCAGCCATTGTTCGACTCTTTGCACCCATCTTTCTTTACCTTACCAGCGCTATGTAGCTGTTGTTCTTCTGCCCTACCTTTAATCAGTTGTAACATAAAATGCATCACTCTGTGCAGCATGGCTATGTCGAGGGAGACACAAAAACAAACACTACTATACAGAATCGTGTGGAGCTAATAATAATAATATAATACATGTAATTTATAGGCTTCTTTTCAGCACCTAAGGACACCAACGAGTGAATTTAAAAAAAGTGCAAACAAACAAAAACCATAAGAAACACACAGGATACAAAGAAACAGGTTACAGTGCAATCGATATTTCTTCCTGGGTGGTAGTGAGTTCCAGAGCTCCCCATGTTGGTGAGACAGGCGGAGGTGACAAGAGGGAGTGGCAACATGGAGGAGGTCAGACATACATGGATGGACAAGGGTGTCAGCGGCCTTGATTGTTAACAGGAGGATTTTGAATTCAACATGGAACATAACCGGGGGCGTGTGGAGATGCTGGAGGACAGGAGTGATGGAGGGGTTTCTGGTGATGACGCGGGCAGCTGGATTCTGAACCAGCTGAAGCTTATGCAGGGATTTTAGAGTGAGACGAAAGAGGAGAGGAGAGTGCAGGCGAGAAGTGACAAGGCTGTGAACAAGGATAGCAGCAAGGATGGGGGTTGAGGGAGGGGAATGATTTGAGTAATGATGGGCTTAATCTGTATTCTGTAAACTAATTTGACAGTGGTTTGAATGTAGCGGACATTTGTTTATATTTAAAAGCGACTCACTACAGCTTTAATTGTTTAAAAAAAAACTACTGAAATGGGTGTGGGTAATGTCCTCTGCCAACCAGCTGTAACCGTGGCAATATGAAACTGTACCGCATCTGGAGATTAGACCGTATTTTTAATAATGAACTTTATTTTCAGTAAACCAGTACACACACAAAGATGGTTCCCTTTTTGGAATTTTAATAATCAACACCAAATCAAACAACGCAGTTCAGATTGCAGCTGTTTGTCTTAAATTGTATTATTTGTAGTGCTGGGCTCGCTAATGGCGATGGCAATGTTAACGCATGACACGTTTCCATGACGACTGACCGGAAAAAGACCCGTGTGATGTCATGTTTACTCAACTCTGGATTGTTAAAATGAGTCTCTAAAGTAATGCTAAACTTTAAAAACAGAGGCACAGATACACTTTATCACTAACATCGCTAATGAAGCTAAAGAAGCTAATGCAGCTATTGGAGCTAACTGGTAAACGGTGCCTGGACCTCACGCGCGTCTTTTTCCGGTCAGTTGTCATGGAAACAGGACATGCTTTAACGTGCGTTAACGTTCGCTAACCTGGTGCCCAGCACTAATTATCTGTCACTCTATCATTCGATCCTCAATTTACAAGTGTTTTCGCATCTGTATTTTTGAATCTTTGTTTGTTGTATTTGATTAAAGGATTAGGTTTTTTTTTTTTATTAATTCCAATTGGCCAACCCTCATCTGTCTCGTCAGACATGTGACAAAATTGATGCATGGAATTGCAGGGATTGTACTGTTAGCTGTTGAGACATCTGATTGTTAGTCTGCGAATAGCAACATTGATTATTGTTCCTATAACCCTCACTGTGACTGTACAGTTTACAAATGACAAGCGGGACTTATTGGATTTCGGGGGTGTTTGAGTTGACTCTTCTCATCCCACATTTAGTTCTGTGATTCCCCTGCATGCACCAGAGGAGAGGAGAGGACACTTTACACTTAACCTGATAATGACAACACAACAACAACAACAACAATGGGTAGACTTCAGGAATGAAGTATCAAACGATAAGGTCAAACAGGCTAATTGGATAGGAATATGCAAAAAAACATTCAGTATATAAAAATGTGACACATGAAATCTGATGCTAGACAAAGAACTTGTAATGGTCTACACATGGTCTAAAATAGCGAGTCTTTTCGATATATTATACCCTTTGATACAAGTCTTACTTTCAGATTCTCACAATCTCTGAGGTGCAAAGGTAGCAGAAGTACTGTGTTGAAAACTTAAACGTGTTGGTGTGAAGGTAGCCCGAGGCTCCTCTTGAGGTTCTGTGTTTTTGGCTGAACACCTGCTTCTTTCTGAGGTGTTTCTTCTGTTTTCTGTCTACTGTTTTTTTTTAATCCACCATCTTTTTTTCCTCCCAAAGTGTTTTTTCTCCTCAGTGTGACATTTCATCAAACGTATAGTTAGAGACACAGAGACAGTGGGGCACAATGCCACAACTCCCCAGTGCTTGGCTGGGGAGTGTGCAGCACATCGGTGAATCGTGCTGACACATACACTCGTGCCTTAAGGTGTGAAAGTGAGGCCGCGCCATAAATCTGATGTGATTCATAGCTGTGCAGTGACTATCCCTCTTCTGTTATCATCTGTGTTACTGGACCTCTGTGGAACTGAAGGGTACAGAGATCGTTATTATCACTCATTTATGGACAACTGTTCATCAACAGTGTACATGTTTTAGGTCCCTCATTTTTTTGACACTAAATTCTTATTTTTAAATGAACTTTCCATGAGCTCACTAATGCTTTTTTTGTAAAAAAAAGAAAAACAACCTCAACACACCATGGTGCTGCAAAGGACCAACTATGAACATCAAATACAGTCAGAAATAAATAACCACTAAGAAAACCTGAAAAAACAATCTTTTGGTCCATCAAATGTCAGAAAATGCTAAAAAAAAAATTGTCAAACCAGGAAATGATGATGTTGTCCAATGTCTTGTTATGTCCACAAACCAAAATGATTCACCTTTTTAATGATTTCTTTTTTTATGTGGAGCAAAGAAACCAGAAAATATTCACATTTAAGAAGCTAAAACAATCAGAAATCTTGTTTTGTTCATGAAAAAACGCTTCAAACCGATGAATCGATTATCAAAATAGTTGACGATTAATTTAAGTTTCAGCTCTAGATGTGACTTAACAATAAGCGATGTGTGCACAATAAAAGCAAGGTTATCTTTGCTCAACCACAGCTGAAGGCCATGCATCAACAAGAGATGAGTCTTTAGAAGTTTAGACTCGAGTTCCCAAACTGCAGGACCTTTTAGATGTCAGGAAATTGAGATTTCCATGTGGGAGAACAAGCTGTAATGAAGTAGCACCGGGTAGCCATGGCCGGGTGACTCAAAAGAATAGGTTTGGACTTGTATTCCATTATTTCCCCAATGGAAACACTTATTCATCACAGTTAAGGCTTGGCACCTTTGTTTTCGTTCACCTCGCACTGATCTAGAAGAGAGGTTAGTAATTGGTTCAACCTTGATAGCCATACTGTACCTGCCAATTACACGCTGGTCAAAAGGCCGTGTCATTGGGGGAGAGTATAATTCACAGATAATGGATCTGGCTAAGGTTGTTAGTTTGCGTGGCGATTTATCATCCCGTAAACTCTAGGTAAATGTGTATAAATGAAGACACTGTATGTAAAAAAACAAAAAAAACAACAACCCCAGCCTTAAAGCTAATTATCTTTGTTTCCATTCGCTTTACTGTTGAAAAAGGGAACTGTAGCTTATTGTTAGAATGTGTAGGCAGGACAGTTGACAGGGAGCCGACGCATAATCAATGTGCTCGAGGGTCACGGGAAGGAGCTTGTGTGAAAATTTGAATATAGAAGCCAAGAAAGATTATTTTCCTTAGGGACTGAACATCTCCTCCTTGACCTTCACTTCCCACACCAGAGTCAGGTTGTGTCGTTACGTTGCGATCACGTAAACTTTTCAATAATGTGTACAGTAATATAAGTCATAATAATAAATAATATTACTGAACACTTAAAATGTGTGTTGTTAGGTAGGAGAATTCATCCTTTTTTGTGCTATATATGTTCATCCCACTCATGCAAACCTGATGTTTAACCTTTTATATCTGCTCAAATCTGACAGTCCATGTGCACCAGTGTGCACAGATACTGTATCCCCTTCTTACCCAGGCCAAACTGATTGAACCTGTCAGGTTAGATCGAGCTTACAGCCAGGATGGATGCTGTATGTGTAACAACAAATTGGCGCCCGAGGCTACATGTGAGCACTCGGCATGTTGAGCATGCGTGTCGGTGTGTTTCACGTTTGAAGCTCTTTGTGTCTTGTTGCCAGTTGTTTCTTTTGCTTATAATTGCATTGATAGATTCGTACCTTGTGACACAAAGCTTGAGCATTACCTGTTAATAATTGGGCTCAAAACAAGGCGTTAGAGACTGAGTGTGTTTGTGTGGTGAAGGAAAAGATGAATTTCTTAGACATGCGTGTTCACATCAATCCCCAAGATGTTTGTAAGGTTACGGGGGTGACCATCACAGAGGCTCACATTTGTAAACGGTACTGTTCTGGACGTGGCTGCACCTTTCCCAGAATGTGAATCATCTGTATCCTGTCTTTGAATTATTCCTTCGCTGGGTCCTGATGACTCAGCCCGGTTTCTGCTGCTCAGCGAGCTGCAAGGGCTTTTACTGACACCACATTTAAAAGTTGGTGTGAGGGTGTAGAGGCCTCTGTGACACCTGTCATGTATAAAAAAAAAATGTCTTTAATAAGAAATGTAATAGGTCTGGCATGTAGTGACAAAGTATTCAACCAGCAAAGTAGTAGAGCCGATGGAAACGCGTCATGAGCGCGATCTAAATTGGGGATGGAATCGGTATCAATCAGTATCGGTATTGGGCCGATACTGGTCAAATTAAAGATGTACAACCCGATACAAAAAAAAAATCAGCAAAAGCATTTCAGCTTTATTTCTTCATTTGGAGAATTATGCCTTTGAAATGACTCGGTGCAAATGTCTTGTTAACAGGTTCATAGTTAATAAATGGTCTAAAATGACTTTATGAGACTAAATTTCAGTATCGGTAGACACTGGACTTTGTGATATATCGGCACTAGACACAAACAAAGTGGTACTGTTCCATCGAGAGTTGAAACAATTAATCGATTATTAATTAATTACTAAATTAATCGTCAACTATTTTGATAATCGATTAATTGGTTTGAAGCTTTTTTCATTATTAAAGCAAGATTTCTGATTGTTTTAGCTTCTTAAATGTGGATATTTTCTTCGTTTCTTTGCTCCACATAAACAAAGAAATCATTAAAACTGAATCATTTTGTTTTGTGGACAAAAACAAGACGTTTGAGAACATCCGTCATTTCCAGGTTTGACAAACACTGATCAACGTTTTTTAACTATTTATTGACAATTTATGGACCAAACGATTAATTGATCAATCGAGAAAATAATCGATCCATAGATCAATTCATCCCTAATCTATTCAACAATAAAAAAAAAAACGCTGGGAATGAGGAGGAAAGCGCTAGCTCTGTTACTGTGAAGTTTAGATTTGAAAAAGAAAGCTTTGTCGTTTTATGGAGCGTTATGTGTCGAGAAATATTCTGTCGCGTAAGAACAACAATTTTCAGTATTTCATAAGATTCAGTGTCATGTTCTCCATGTCTTTAATCTTCCTGCTAAGCTGAGCTGAATCCTTCCTATGTTTAGTGTACAGACATTGACATTAATCTTCTCATCACACTTGCAAATGAGTGTTTCCTAAAATGTCAGACTGTTAACATTAATTAGGTGAAAGTCAGTGATTGATTAGAGAAACAGGGGAAAAAAGGTGTTTTTTTTGTTTTTTTTAAAGCTGCCTCCTGATAATATATATCGTTAGCTTGGCCTTGAACAAACCTTTCTTAGCATTGTAATTTCGTGGTAACAGTTTTAATTCCGTGGCACCCAAGCGAAGGTAAAACTCTGCTGACGCATGTGTCCACTGAGAACTGCTCTGAGGACATTGTCAAATCTTTGTTCACACTCAGGATCACCAGGGCAGACGGGTTTGAATGGGATCATCGTGTACCTGCTGCAGTAGAAGTGCCACTCTGATGTTGTTGGTCATGACTGGTGATAATGAATCCCCCCCCCTTCAGGCAGTATTCCGTTGATACAAATGTCTCGATGGCGTTATGAATACATTTTTCCATTAACGCTGAGAATTTGCAGAGGAGAAGACGAAGAGGAATAAGATCAGAGAGCAAACATGTACCAACTCAGGAATGACATGTGGTAAATCATGAGGGCAAGACGAGCCGGAAATAAAAACGTCAATGTAATTTGGCCCTTGGTCCTACTGGGGGTGTGCTTGTTCTGCGCTGAAGTCACTGAAGCTGCATAATAACTGAGAGCACAGGGTCACCAAAAAAAGCCGTTTCTCATCACCTACTCTCCAAACAAAGGAAGGTTCTGTTCGATTATCTGTTGTGGGATGGGGCAACACTTTTCCACCAGTGATTTATGCTTTACTCTCTGTAAAATCCAACTTTTAGAAATTCTTCACAGCAGGCCTTTGCAGTTCATGCCTGTGCTGCAGTGATAGTGTTTTGCCCAGCAAAAAAACATCTCACTGACAGTAATGCGATTCCACCATTTCAACATTATCTAAGCGTCCAGTGGCTATTACAAGGACAGACTTTGCAGTGTATACATTTATTTTTATTTGTTTTGTCACTAACTCGGTGCTTGTTCACAGGAGCTGGAAAGAGTAACAGCCTTACAGACGAACCTACAGCTGGCAGCCGTCATTTGCACTAACGCGAGGAGGTAATGTCATTCCATTATACCATCGACGCGCAGTCGAATCGCGTCTGCGTGTGAATCGTTTTCCACTTATAGTAAACGATGTTGTTGTTCTTCTTTTATTCTCATTCGTTTCAATATGGTTGCAAATGATCTTGTTTTTCCTTTGGGAAATGAAGTCGCTGTCGTCGACAACATTCACGCCCTTTCTCTTCTGTTGTGGTATAGTTATAGTTGATTGTAAACAGGACAGTGTAGTATTTCCCTCAGTCGTATTGTGTTTGTGAAGTTTTGCAAATTTTTTATAGCAAGAAAAATAGATATAAATCTTAGTTACAGTCAGGTCCATAAATATTGGGACATCAACACAAATGGCTTCTTTTTGGAACT
Organism: Microchirus variegatus; assembly: GCF_963457635.1. NCBI lineage: Eukaryota > Metazoa > Chordata > Actinopteri > Pleuronectiformes > Soleidae > Microchirus > Microchirus variegatus. The sequence goes on from NC_139814.1 coordinate 15,844,945, forward strand.
ACAATGGAACGGTGTAGGACTTCCTCCCACTTTTTAGGGGACCAAAAGTAATGGGACAATTGACTGAAAAGCTATTTCATGGACAGGTGTGGACTGTTCCATGAAACCCAGTGTCTGGTGATGTCTATGCCTCCCAGACTTCAGGCTGTAATTGACTGCAAAGCATTTCCAACCAAGTTTGGTTTGTGATTGTTCCGTTTGTCCCATTACTTTTGGTCCCCTAAAAAGTGTGGGAGGCACATATAGAAAGTGTTCTATTTCCTACACCGTTCACATGATTTGGATGTAAATACCCTCAAATTAAAGCTGAACGTGTGCAGTTCAAGCACATCTTGTTCATTTCAAATCCATTGTAGTGGTGTATAGAGCCAAAAAGAAAAGAATTGTGTCGATGTCCCAATATTTATGGACCTGACTGTATATCAGTTATGGATCATTACTACTTGGAGCAGAGTAACTTTAACCTGTATTAAAACTTCATACCTGCTAAACTGTGTCACGCAGACAACTTAGTACGGCGAAAGAGGGATTCACAGAGGCCAGCCTGGGTTTGCTGGCCAATCAGAGGAGGCGACAACTGCTGACCGGCTTGCTCAAGTCTCTGAGGACCATTAAGACACTGGTAAAATATACTTCAGAAGTAATCCCATGTAATATGACTGATATTTTTATGGATGTTTCCTAACGCTGTCCTAGTTAACTGTGAGCTGTTTGAGTCTACGGCTCTGCATGGATTTTTTATAATGTATTTTATTTTGGTTTTGATTAGCTCGAAAACTAAATTGGGACACCGATGTGGCTGCCACTCACTGCAGAGACTGTTCCAGCATCCTGTGTGATGAGCAGAATGAAATTCATACCGCATCTTCCATGCTGTTGCTTGATTTAACTGTGCAAACCTTAGCTACTTTACTTCCTGTCCTACATTTTATACTGTATATATATATATATAACAAGTGATTTATGTTTATTAATATTGACCTACAGCATAGGTAGTCATGTTAAATGTTGGTGTTTGATCACATCAAATGTACAAATACCCTGAACTTTTGCTGTATTACCTTTGTAAAGGTTGTGGTCATGTTACAGAAACATTCATTCATATTTAGGGCTGTTTATTAATTGATTCCTTATTTCCTTCACAGCAAAGAACAGATGTAAGACTCAGCGAGATGCTTGAGGTATGGCAACACTCTTTGTACATGCACACAAACTAGGAGGTACATGTTTATAATTGACTTGAAAGGTTTTTTCCTTTGAAAATTGCAAAGAATATACACTACTGTTCAAAAGTTTGGGGTCACTTAGAAATGTTGTGTTAATAACGACTATTCTAGCTGCAAACGTCTGGTTTTTACCGGAGTATGTACATAGGTGTATAGAGGCCCATTTCCAGCAACTATCTCTCCAGTGTTCTAATGGTACATTGTGTTTGCTAATCGCGTTAGAAGGCTATTGGATAATTAGAAAACCCTTGTGCTAATTATTTCTAATCTTGTCAATGTATTGACTATATTTTCTATTCATTTTGCAACTCTTTTGATGAATAAAAGTGTGACTTTTAATGGAAAACACAACAAAAATTGTATAGATGACCCCAAATTTTTGGACGGAAGTGTATGTATAAAAAAAGAGAAGGGATTCTACACTGAAACACACATAAACACACAAGATGTCCATTTATTGGAAAAGTCAGCTGGAAGGAAAAATGCAGGTTGTGTGCACAGGAGGAAGTTTCACTGTCATAATCAACTAGAGAGCAACCGTTTGCTGCTGTGCTCACAAGATGGTTGCATACTGTTACTACTGCATACTACTCTACATGAAAGCTTTTCTTTTAACTTAATAAAAAAAAGACCTCACTTCTCTGCTTCTATAGGAGGAAGATTATCCAGGTGCAATCCAGCTCTGTCTGGAATGTCAGAAAGCTGCCAGCACCTTTAAACACTACAGCTGCATCAGGTAAAGTATGAGCTGCCATGTTTGTGCTGTGTACAATAGGACTGTATTAGCTATGTCTGCATTTCTAATCCAATGCATACTCTGATCTTTATGGATGAAAATATTATGTAAATAAATATATGTCCTGAGTTCAGTGACAGGTGTTGGAAAGGTGGCAAATTGGTTTCCCTATTATGTGTTTTTGCTTTTTTTTCCTCACCAGGCTGGAAGTGATTAAAGTCTTATTTACGGGCTTTCACTATCTGGCTTTTAATGTGAACCTGCTGTCACTGCTGTATCTCTAAAATCATTTTATTTTTCGAATGTATTTTGAATGCAGCTGCCAGATTTAGGCCTATTGCTCATTTCTTGTATTGAATAGCTTTTATAGTTGTAGCTTATAAGGTAGTTAGAGAGGGGGGGGGGGGGGTGCAGAGGCAGACCGAGGACAGCCAGAAGTGAAAGGGTGAGGTTGTGTATGTACTACACTCCTGCGCACACAGAGAAAGATGTTGAATACCAGGAAATGGGTTTGTTTTTTTGTATAATTGTGCTCAATTTGTGACACGAGGTGTCTTTTTTTTTTTTTTTACTCATTCATTATTGATTGATTGTGCCATCTCTGGCCTCCTAGATGCCATCAGAATGTCTTATGAGGAGGTGCGAGGGGAACTAACTTTTTCATGCCCTTGTAACAGACAGAGAGTCTGTGCATCCTTAAAAAGTAGTGCTGGGCACTAGGCTAACGCACGACGTGCTTCCATGACGACTGACCGGGAAAAGACGCGTGTGACGTCATGTTTACGCGCCGCGACACCGGAGTCCAGGCACCGTTTACCAGTTAGCTCCGTTAGCTGCACTAGCTCCTTTAGCACCGTTAGCGCGCCTACAGTCGAACTGGAGCGGTCTGTTTATTAAACGAAAAGAGCAGCGCTACAAACAACCAGCGTACCTGTGTACTGCGTATGTGTGCCTCTGTTTTTAAAGTTTAGCGTTACTTTAGAGACTCATTTTAACAACCGGGGAGTCACGTAAACATGACGTCATGTGCCTCTTTTTCCGGTCAGTCGTCATGGAAACGTGTCATGCGTTTAATGTGTGTTAACATTATTAAAAGCACTATTAAAAATTCTTACTCAAAGGTCTTATATTTTTCGGGGCAGGGCTATTTAATGTTATATTATTTTTCTTTTACTTTGAGAAAGAGATGTAGAGAGGTGCTGATATAAATGGTTATCTGCATACTTGCTAGGTCTTCTGTTGTTGGCTGGACCAAGTCCGTTTTCTAAGTAAAAGAAGTCCAACTATTGCCTATATTTATAGTGTTTTTGGTCTTAAATTTCATTCAAGTCGGCATTAAAAAGGTCTTAAAAAGTCTTAAATTTGACTTGCTGAAACCTGCAGAGAGACAACACAGCAACTGCTCCATGTGATCAATCACATTATGTGGATTATCACTCCCACTGCTCTAATCTGAGCGCAAAAAATGGAATCACATGTGACATCATGTCCTTTAAAAAGACACTCAACTTCTGCGCGTTAACATTTTCAAACGCCGTGCTCCGTCTTTCTTCATTTCCTCATCGACCATCTCAATAACCGACTGTGCGGCCCGCGTGTGGTGTCACCGTAACACCAGCAGCTTTCACTTAACCCAGTGCATTAACAGCGCAACTGAAGACAACTGAGGGTTTAGCTGTGATAAATCCATTTGAGTGAGAGGTGGGAAATTGTTATCAATAAGGCAATTTTATGCACAGGTGGTTGCTGTGACTGTTCCCCGGTTACAGCGGCTCTTTATTCGAATGGATATTTTGTTTTCACAGTTACTCTGCACTGTGGGTAAATGTGAACAGGATAGACCAACAATCATAACACCCACCAGTCATGGAAAGAAACCATTAACTTTCACTTTTCTAAAGTCACTGTTCACCTTCCGTTCACCTCACACGTGTCTGTGACGGCTGGGTAGAAATTTCTTTTGTAGTAAATGCTAATGCCACTTCCTGAATGCACTGCAGTAGCCGGTAATATTGTATTGATCCCATGTCTTGCTTTTGATTAGCATGTACACTTCGCTCAGGATGGCAGCACAGGAAGCCCAAGCACATTTCCTAGGCTTTCTATAACCCTGACTGCAGCGCTGCCCTCTATAAGGCCTTTCTTCTGCACTTTGATTTAACCTTTTTGTAGCTGTTCTTTTCCGTGTGCGGTTAAATGCCCAACACGGAAGCGTTTTTTTCCATGCTTGCCTTTCCTTTGTCCCTGCCCTCTCCGACCTTTTAAAAGTCAATGTTTCCTCAAAGCACTAACACAGCCGTATGCTGCACATCTCAGGCTCATTTCATCAGGCAGCGAACATGGGCGGCTTCAAGACCCCCAACATGTTATCATGGCATTCTTGAACTGTGAATATCAAAGGGGCACAATCCAACCAAGAGCTCCTGTGTTGTATTCTGACCTCGACAATACATATTGATAAAAATATTGTTGTTGATATTGTGACGCTGAACTCGTCACTCTTAGCTCCAAATAAGGTGTTTACAATAATTTTTGTTCTTATTTAATACACTGCAAAGTGTCTTGCTTCTTGCAAAACTAGCATTGTTAATAAAAAAAACAAAGTGCTCTCAAATTTGTGCCATGAAGAATCCAGAATTGAACAAACCCTTTGCTTTTATAATAACAAACACAAATGAGAATAGAATTAACTCGGAGCAGGTTATTCTCGGATACTCCCTCCTAGATTACCACTTCAGGCTAATTGCTGTTTTAGTATTGAGGGAGGCGGTTCATCCAGGCCTTGTAATCTATTTGAAGACTGAAATGGTTCAGCATTTATATTTATGTCCTCTACAGATTTTGTCACCTGTCTTTGTGTTTGCACACAGAATTTTTAGGACTCGCATCAAAGTGCCTCTCATTATCATTGAATCCTTTTCATCGTTGTTTATTTGCTGCTGCAGTTCTTTTCATCGTCATTATTATTATTATTGTCAATTATCATGATTACAGTAGGATGCAAATTTGTTCTAACGATTATGATGGGTTAGTGTATTTAAGTGGAATCTAGTGCAAATAGACGTGTGAATCTCGATCTCCACTGTGAAAGATCCCGAAATTTATGTTGCAGCCAAATATATATATATTTTGCTAAATTGAAATTCTGTAGCTGAGAAAAAGGGAAAAACAAAAGCAAATTCCCTTCATCTTTTCCCACAATACACTTCCCACTTACCTCCAAATTGTGCTTTCATTCTTCGCCTTATAACAGAACTGCAAAACAAACAAAACAAACAAACAAACAAAAATGTTATTCCTGCAAAATCCAAGCAAGCGACTCACCCTCGAAGAAAAGTATACATTCATTATTTAGTGAGTCAGCAAGTTGTCGTTGACAGACTTCCCCCCCAGGCCCTGTGGGCACCTTTTGCTGGTGATAATTGAATGCGGTATGTAAAAAAAGAAAAAAAAAACCTTCCTGATTTCCATGTAATTCTATTTCAATCCTCTTGTTCCCTACAGGGAACAGATAATCTTAATTAGGTTTGCCCTCCACATCTGGTATTTATGAATTCTATCTTATCATGGATCATGGTTGTCACTGTGTAGGAAGGAGCCACATCTTTATAGAGCAGCAACTGACGATTATTTTCGTAATCGATTAATGTCGATTATTTTCTCGATTAATCGCTTGGTCCATAAAAAGTCAGAAATGTTTTAAAAACATTGATTCGTCAAACCTGGAAATGACGATGTTCTCCAATGTCTTGTTTTGTCCAAAAACCAAAATGATTCAGTACAGGAGCTTGGACACTGTCACCCAATAATATATTCATTAATACATCCATCCATTGAGTTAAAGGGAACATATTATGCAAAATCAACTTTTTAATCATTTAAATCCTTATATTTGTCAGTTGGCAAAGTGTGAAAAAAGATGACTCACTCATGTTTTTGTGGTCCTCCTCAGTGTAAGTACAGGAGACAAAACATGTGATGATGTGGTGCTTCATCCTTATGGTATTTTAAACAAAGCATGTTCATTAGGACACCAGGGAAATAGGGTAACTTGGAGAAATAGGGTATAATATGTCCCCTTTAACATCCCAAGATCATCGACCATAGACCGATTTGTACTTCTCATTTTGAATTTTGGGAACATGTACTTCTAGTCTTCAAAATCTAGACAGTTTTGGAACCTTTTGGAGAGGAAAGCAGATAAGCAAACGTAGTTTCGTAGTATTCCATGTTGCTTCCCAGTTGTTAATATCTATCTGCCATTGTTGGGCGTCTGCCATGCTGCAGAAGTGGTGATTGGTTTTCGCTTCTGGGAAACTGGTGGTGGTCTGCTTTGATCTCAGGTGTGTTTTTTTTCTCCAAGCTCCCGCTCTTGTGGGCTGCTGATATTTTTCCAAAGCCGTTCAGGTTTTGTGGTTCCACTGCATTGTGGGAGTTCACGAGACGTTCTGTGAAGAACAGGGTATTTATCCTGTTGGTCTGTGCAGTATATCTTCAGTCTGGCTGCAACAACTGCTCAGCCTTTTGTTTATCGCTCTCTTGAGCCTTGCATATGAACGTTGTGATATATTTCCGAAAAAGCCGGGACCTGACATTGATAATTTCACGTCTAGGTAGTTGAGCCAGCTAACTCGCACTGTTCTGCTCTGTGTTTTCTTTATCTTGGCTTGTATCTGTAATATCTACTGAGGTTAGTGGCTAAGACATGCATTACTGATGCTGTAGCTGAGAATTTCCTGATGTTATCATTGCAATTCAAAGAGAGTGCAGGCGAGGACAATAGTATCCGGAAGAGCGGCAATCTGCAAAGTGTTCTATTTTTGGCTGCACAGTGCAGCACAGAGTTCTACACAAACTTCCAGCCTCAGAGGATTTACGTGTCCAGTGGATACATGACGGCAATGTGCAGGCTGGAGTCGGCAAATGATGGCTTTTCCAAATGCTAACTGCTGTTAGCTGCCGGAGCCTCAGTGACGTCGATTCCTGTGTCTCATTTGCATTTAAAGAGACAGGCACTCAAAACTGAGTTTTCTGAACAGGGCTGTTTTGGCAGGGTGATTGAACTGCTATGGTGCTTTATCCTTGAGGTATTTTGACCAAAGCATGTCACAGACATGTTCATCAGGACACCAGGGAACTAGGTTTCTCCTTTTAGCAATTCATCGTTCGTGTCATTTATATTCCCTCAGTCTCTGCTTTGAGAGAACAGGCTTTTTAATGCCTGTGTTTTGCTGCGTTTGGATTTTCGTGCTTCACATGATGCGTCTCATACAGTGTGCCAGTGAGTCCCAGTGTGTAATCATTTGTAACATCTAATGGTGAGTCTGCAGTGTGTGCTTCAAACTGAACACTCTCCAGCTCACTCCTACCTCCATCTCCACTCTCCCTCTCTCTGCTCCCCTCCTTCTTCATTTCATACACATTTTGTAAACTTCTGCTTGGAAATGCAAATATGCAAGGTACATACAACAAGCCAAGGTATGCTACAAAAACCAAACCAAATTTTTATTTTAAAGGCATTCGAGACACATACTGTGACCTACACAGACGGACACATGGAACAAGAGTTACAGTTCATTGAGTTTTGAAAATGCCGTGCTCATTTCGTTACCTGTTCTGCGGGCGACCTGTGGGACTCGATCTGCAGTCTCCTCTCGGCGTCTCCCTCCTGCTTCTCTCGCTGCCTGTTCCCGACTGAAGCGAAGATGCTTAATTAGCAATTTGTTAAGGACATTCTCTCCCTTGGGCGACTGCAGTCTCATGAGGCACAACAAAAGAGCGCGTTGACCTGAAAAAGACCCCAAGCACAGCAGGGACACAGGCAGGGAGAACCGCGAGAGTGTGAGGATTGGTAACGAATGGGTGCGGTGCAGGGGGAATTGAATTGGTGCCTTGGGATGAGCACAGTAGTGGAGATTTCTGATGCCACTTCTCCGCTATCGAGTTGAAAGCATTTCCCAGGATGAGGCAAAACCTGAAGACGCCTTAAGCATGTGTGGGTGTTTTTGTGTCCTGAATATTTTCAGAAACGCACTCTGGTTTACACCATTTGTGGAATGGATTCTAGAGTAGGAATGTTTCTAAAATAAACATCCATCCGTCTTCTACTGCTTTATCCTCCACATGAGGGACGCAGGGGGTGCTGTGCCAATCTTAGCTGACATGGGGCAATAGGCGGGGACAGATCGCCAGAGACAAACAACCATCCACTCGCACACTCAATTTCTAAAATAAACATTTTCAATTCTAAGTTTAATTCTTTCTCATTTTTTTTTTTTTACTGTGACACATTTAAATCTGCTTCACACACGGTATTATACTGTAGAAATTAATTTTTAATTCATTCATATATCTTCTTTAAACTCCAGCAACCCTTCGGTCTTTCTGTTGCATGAGCTCATTTATAAACCTTTTAATTTCATTCCAATATCTTAATAAAAGAGGAACATTTAATAATAACACTTTTTTTTTTCTCGTAGATTAAACATTCTGGTCTTGAACTGAGCAACCGAGCCTCTAATCTCCCCTTTTGTCCCCACAGTGAATTGAATTCCAAACTGCAAGACACTTTGGAGCAAATTGAGGTATGTGCTTCTCTGCTTTATCTCTAATTCCATTATTTGAGAGAAATATAAGTAAAGCGGCTTTTAGCGGTAAATAATATTTTGCTCTAACAATGTTATTTTCCACACACCCTCATCTGAAAGAAGCAATTTATGCTTCAATTTGACATTTTGATAGTTTGACTTTCTCATTCTAAGTCGGGCAAATATTGACACATTCAGAGAATGATTATTGTCAGTGTGCAAGCACAGTAAATTATATCTGGTTCATCTCTGGCTGTGGCTGGGATACTTGTGTGTGATAAATGGTATGCAAAGCAATTTTCTCCACACGGCTGCTCCTGTGCTTGTGTAGATTAATTACTAACAGTTTTGTCTGTATTTAGAAACAGGCGCGCACGTGTGCACACGTGCATGGCCGTGCACCGAAGTGCTTGTTTGTTTACCTCTCAGCACGAGTTCGAATGAGCAAAGTAATATTCTCTGTGTTGTTGTTCGGCTTTGTGTGTGTGTGACATTCCTTTATTCTCCACTGCTGCCTATCATCTGTTTACACACACACACAATCCTGTTCTTAGCCATGAAACTAACCAGTTTCTCAGAAATGGGGTCCAGCCTCATTATGACTGACCTTGTCAGGATCAGTAGTGCTGACAAGGCATTGTTTCCCCTACCATTATATTAGGGGGGTGCCATGGCCTCCCAACGGTCCCCCCCTGCCCCCCTTGAATGTCAAGTTAATTTGATTTTATTTCATTTTCTATATAGCGCCAGATCACACACACAAATCATTTAACCCTTTAGAGTTCCTTGGGACCTTTTATGCCATTCTGTTTTTTTCGAACTAATATTATTATTTTCACAGCAGTTTTTGGGAAGGTGACATTTTTTGCCGCTAGGGACAAATTAGTCAGTTTTTAAAAAAAATCAGACACAAAAAAACCAACAACAATGCATCAAAATAAATGATTCTGCCAATCATTGACCCATCTCAGGGCCTGATAATAATTACAATCAACCTCTCCTTGAAATGGAGCATTTTGTGTTATTGGGATTTTATTATTTGTAATAAATAAAAAAAACAGTTGCGTTGTTTAAACATACTGGCCTTTAATGGGTTAAAATCTCAAACATATAATGAATATTTGATATGCAGATTTTGTTTTAAAAGATTCACTCATTTAAGATTGGAAAAAATAATAATAATATTTTTTACAGTAGTTTTTGGGCAGAGGACATTTTTTGCTGCCAGGGACAAATTTGTCTTTTTTTTTTGTTTTAATCTGACACATCAAAAAAACAACAATGCATAAAATAAATGTTTCTGCTGATCATTGACCCATACATACTGGCCTTTAATGGGTTGTAAATCTCAAAAATATAATGAATATTTGATATGTATGTTTCGTTTTAAAAGATTGACTCATTTAAGGTGGAAATAATAAACAATATATCATATTTTTACAGCTTTTTTTGGAAATGTTCTGCCTCTAGGAAGTCAGGATATTAAAGGAACTCTTAAGGTTTAAGGTTACCTTTACTATAGAACAGGTCTATACCTTGTCCTTTTATTTAACAAATTAAAAAGCCTCGTGTTATTTATCTTATTTACATAATGGCATGCCACGGACAATGGAAAATCGGGAGTGGCAACACTTGCTCTCCTGTGAGCAACAGCCCGAGTAGTTCTCTGTTCTACAGAAAAGAGCCCAAGTACCTTACTCTCACGTACGTGTCATCGGCAAGGTTGTCTCCTCAAACTACTGAGGACTATTAATTACCTCTCTGCTTACTAATTATCTCATCCCCTCGTGTAGTTTTTTTTTCCACATTGGCACTAAGTTCAGTGCAGGCGTGAGAAAATCCGTGGTGAGGCGAATTGTGATCACTTGGCCTATGTCAGCATTGTACTCCTAGCTCAGCTTAGTATGTCAGTGTTGTTACACATCCCTGTAGTCCCTAACGTCCTCCTAACATCTGTCTCGCTTACCTCTTTCTGACCTTTCTTGAAGACTTAAAACACACACACACTCACATGAATACACACCCGCGACCAATTACCTTCCCTTGGCCTTGTGTGCTAGCTATACATGTGCCCATTAATCCTTGGTTTTAAAGTTTATAATCTCTGTCTTATTCTATCTCTCCGCTCCCACTCTTCCTTCTTTCTCACCTTTGTCATCTGTCTATTTTTGGCTCCAGGAGCAGCTTGACGTCGCCCTGTCCAAGACCTGCAAGCACTTTGATGTTTCGCACTACACCAAAGTCCAGCTGGCCTACACACTCCTGGGCAAGACACAGGTCAGTGATTAATACTTGTCTTCAGTGACTGAACATGAGTGGATATTATGTTCTGCTTGCTGTCTTGTTGTTTGACATTGTTTTCTTGTATTTATTGATCGTTAGGGGTGGAAAAAAAACCTTCCTCTCCATGTGTATTCATTCTCCTCCGTCTCCTCACTTTTCTTCACATACTGAAAAAAAAAAGAAGACATTTACATGAATAAAGTCGTAATATTAGTTTTCAGTCAAGATGAGGAAAGTGGATCCTCTTGTTAAGTTATACCCTAGTTTGGGCTTCACAAATAAGGAAATAGTTCATCTTTTGGCACATCAGCACCACATTAGCATCACCATTATCCGGATCTGGAAAGAAATTGGAAGAAACTGAGTCTCTTCCTATGAAGGAAATCTTCTCCTTTGCGGAGGAGAAAATGGCTGTAATGGCACCACTGGTTACACCTGCATGCTATTCACATTGAGATTTAATTGTTACTCAAGAAACAATTCGATTTGATATTTATATAAACCTGTATTGGTCGATCTCTAGTCATAATAATCCATGCACATCATTATCATCATCATCTCAAGGATCTCACTGGGCCCCGATCTCTTTCTTGTGACTTGACGTAAGGTAACATAGACTTTATTGTCCTGAACGAAAATTTGTCTTACAACAAATTGCCCATAGTACAGTAGTCATCAAAAATATTATAATTACATGAACAAAAAACAGCATTACTAAGGATGGCCTTTGGCCATTTTGATATTCAGCACTTAAATGGAGAGCGCATACTCGGATTGGATGACGTGGTCAGGATCCGAGGCTATTTTTTGGGCCCCTCCGCCCCGTCTTCCGATTGTCTCTTCAAAGACGGCCTGGAGGGTTGGGTATTTCCTAACTCCTGTGATCTTTAAAGCCCTCTGTATGAGGCGAGTAATCCGTGCATTCAGCCGCACACTGCACACAGCCATATAGAGCTCATACGGCAGGATGTTCTCGACTAAAGGAGCAACACGGTAATGTACATTTCTACATACATTACTTGCTATTAATAATCATAATGAGGTTCACATTAATTATTTAGACTGTGGTGCCCCCCCCCCCCCTTAGCACTAATTTGTACACTTCTAATTACACTTGTGCCTCGCTGTGTTGTTGTGTGTTTTCTGTCTATTGACCAACGGTAAGAGTCCACTGCATTGGCCATAGACTGCAATGCATTTGTTGCTCAGTTGCCCATGAGAGAGTATTGTATGAGGATTCACAGCCTAATCGCAACCATTGTCCTCGAGTGCTCATTGAAAATTGACACTTAATTAAATGCTCTTTTGTGCTGCTTTACCGTGTTATATAAAAGCCAGTGTTATTTATTACAAATTCATATTGTCGCCTTTACATTCAGAAGCAGTAATCTTTATGGTATCAACATGACACACATGTTTTTTGTGTGTGTGTGTGCAACCTCAACTATGCACTTGTGAAGGTGTTAATATCAACCTCGTGGGCATGTGTCACACACGTGCAATGTTTACTGTTTATTCTTAAGGTGTCTCGTCTGCTCCATCTGTGGTTAAAGTGAAAACTGGCACTTGTTAACTTGACCTTTTAAACTCGCCGCCTCGTTCTCGTCCTGTCAGTCACACGACAATGAACATCACCATTATTCATAAGTCGAGAGGCAGCGTTGCTGGTAATAAATAAGTGCTGCATGCCTCTTGACATTAAAAGCCATCCTTGAGCCGGAGACTCATCAAGCTGTCGAGGAAGAATATTGTGTTTGTTATTTTTTTGTGCTAATGAGCATTTTTAGACTTGAGAGCTAACTGTTGCCCCCAAGAAACTGTTTCTGTTTTCAGCCTGCTTTCCCCCTTGTTTTGCTCTCTGACTGAATCTGCAGTGTTTCTAATATGACACACACATAAACGATGGATAGAGATGTTAGTAGTTGCTATGGCTCTGACGTCTTTTCATGTGTTTTAAATGGTGTTTTAGAACAGATGAACGGGAACTCCCACTAGAAAGAAGGGAAAAGATTTTTGAAATTACTTGTGTGGCTAAATCGCTGCCCAGCCATTACCTATGGGGTTTGGCGCAATAATAGCTTAAATTCACTGGGGTCCCAGAACAAAGCTGTGGGTTGGAGCTGCAAAACGGGAAAAGACATCTCATACAGAAAAGTGAGTGAATTTACAACTGAACAGAGCTGAAGAAAGTTAGCTCTAATCGCTATGATGTATGCTGCAATGACACGTATGTCACGATCAGGTCCAATGTGCGTTTTTCTGCATCCTCATTTGTCCAACGATGTTTTCCACAGAAAATTGAACAATGATGTGAATCATAGAAAAACTGGAGACAAAGTTATTATTCTTTTGGATGAGAACTTGCATCACAGGGGAGACGGCTATCATCGTTTTCGTCATTCCATTTCCTGGTGCCCCATCAACAGAATGTGTCTGCAAATAATTTATGATTTCGAGTGCACAGTATGGATCTCGTAGACATTTGATTCACAATTGCTCTGCCTGTTTGCCTTCTCGCAAATGGTCACATCTTGTTGCAATGGGTTTTTCCCCCTAACGGTGTGTTTGGCTTTCTCTGCAGACTGCTATGGACCAACTACACATGCACTTCACCCAGGCCATCCATAACACTGTGTTCCAAGTAGTGCTGGGATATGTGGAGCTGTGTGCCGGCAATGCTGACACCAAGTTCCAGAAGATGCAATATAAGGACCTGTGCACGGTAAGGAGATGATTGTGCGCGCACGCGTGTGTGTTTAGGCTCTGAGGGTGGTCATTTTCTTCCAACATAACCTATTCTGTCTGTAATTTAAAAGCGCTCTGCCGGCAAAGATTCTCTTCACACTTGGATGGATTCTAGTGTGAAGACAAACCACTCCTTTAGTCAGTTAAGTGAAAAAACCTCAATAAAATGCAACATCGACATAGCGCTGCATCAAAATGACATGTCGGCCGCACATCCTGCCCTTTGCTGTCTGTCTTTTTGCTTTGTATTCAAGCTAAACAAAACCCATTTAATGACAGCGCAGTCTTCAGATTTCCATGAAAAGGGGTGAAATGAATGAGCAGCCTTCACTTCTCAGACGTGATTTTGACCGACGGCTCGACCGCGGATCTATAATGTAGCAAGTTTGATATGATGACTGACAGAGTGGCGACCTAATGAGAGCGCGGCTGGCTACGTCACACGTGCGGTTGCTGTGATTGTGGATGGAGAATGAACTGGGCTGTGTCGGACGGTGCCTGGTTAATGAGCAGGGACAAAGGAAATTGAAAGTACCTACTCATGTGAGACTCTTGCCTATTATCCAACCCCTCGCTAAGATATAATAGAATTTACGTTTGCATTACGCGCAGTGATCCGTTACTTGATCAATTCATCATTACATTACTATGAGTGGATTCTCCTTCCACATGACTGTTTTCCAATCTGACCTATAGTGTGTAGCATTATATACAATACATGTACAGGTAAAGGTCACCCGTGCTTGATCTGAGAGTACTCTCCAAATATGTCAGCTGTCACAGTTTCCTGTGACCCTTTAACTTTAACTCCATGTTTGGCTTTGCTGTTTCGACTGCTTCCACAGCTTTTGACAGGGACATCACCAGCTTTGCTCTCATCTTTACCTTTTTACCTTTGTTCTGTAGTTCCTCGCTCTTCTTTTGTCTTGTTATGCATGTTTTCTTACGCAATTTGTTTTGGTGGTCTGAGAGGGACAAGAATTATTTTGGTTGGTTCCTTGTTGGAGATCCGTGGGGATGCTGGCTGACGGGATGTTTTCAGCAGTTTAGGAGCAGATATAAAATATGCAGTTCAGGTTTGAGGCTTGTAAAATATTAATTGTTTCCCAGTTGTGGTTTACTGTTGGTCTCACTGTTGTTGGATGGAAGCTTCTTTCAAGATATGGTGACTCACAACGGAGGGACTAATGAATACAATCAATTTAACTCAAATCCGCCAAAATGTCCTCTCACTGTATTGTTAATATGATTTTTTGTCCTCACAAAGTTACACACACACTTTATAAAGATGTATTTGAACACCCACGCACAGTTCAGTCTGTGGTAACTTTTATGGGAAGATCAAGTGTTAGTAGTTGGGCTGGACGATATATAGACGTATATATCCCGGTATATTTTGGCTGAATTGGGATAATATAGGTTGTTATATAACATGGTACTGCCTTGTACATGGTGTGCAGTTCACTTGTAAGTCATAGTATTAAAACAGACTGTACTTGTACTCCCCGAGGGAACTTTCTCATTGTCCCTCAGCAGAACTTCACCCTCAGTCTTATTTCATGTCAAGTCAAGGCAAAGTCATTGATCCTCGCAGACTTTCATCGGAAGTTGCAGATATTCCAACTTTTTTCCCCAATTGTTTTAAAAGTGTGACACTGAATTGCACAATTATGTTAATTTTGTAAAAAAAAAAAAGGAGGACACACTGTATTTGTATGTCTCTCTGGTGCTTCTAGGCATATAATTTATTTACATTAAGTAAAATCCAACTCTCCGTAAGAGATGCTACGGCGCACGGCATAATCTTTATCTAATTATAAAACTCAATATACCGACTCGTTTGGTGTCGTGGTTTGCACTCTTGTGTTTGCAGCAATAAGGGGCAAGAAGAAGGCCCTTGTTCCATCCGGGTTCGAGCCCTCTTTTCTGCATGGAGTTTGCATGTTCTTCAGGTTCTCCGGCTTCCTTTCACAGTCCAAAAACATGCAATATGGGGATTATGTAAATTGGACACATTGAAATTGAGTGAATAGTTGAATGGTTGTTTGTTTCTGTGGCCCTTCGATGGACTGCCGAACTGTCCAGGGTGTACCCCAGCCTATCACTCTATGTCAGCTGAGATTGGCACAGCACCTCCCGTGACCCTCCTCTTGAGGATAAAGCGGTAGAAAATGGATGGATGGATGAATATGCTGACTTTATTTTGCTATTTTGATAATTTTGAGGTCACCATGTAAAATACATGTCTACTGTATGTACATACACCCGACTGGGGTGGTTTTGAAGAGGCTCTAAA
Organism: Microchirus variegatus; assembly: GCF_963457635.1. NCBI lineage: Eukaryota > Metazoa > Chordata > Actinopteri > Pleuronectiformes > Soleidae > Microchirus > Microchirus variegatus. The sequence goes on from NC_139814.1 coordinate 15,860,818, forward strand.
AACCATGTCGATGATTTTGACGAGTTGTCCTTTCTTAGATTTATTGTGCGCCTGAAACGCCGACCTCTTCCTCCTCTTCTCTGAGGTGACTTGGGATTTTGCAGCAAACAGCATAGACACTTACCCATTTAATTCCAAGGTCTCTCTGGCTTTTCTAAAAAAAAAAAAAAAAAAAAAAAAGTGCACCTATGACACCATCTGTTTTAAATCAGTAGGCCAGCAGGGGAAATCAACTAAGAAATGCTCTCTGCTCTCTAAAGAAATACTCTCACTCGGAGCTTGGTTTGGACCCTCACCTGCTCCAGTGGAGGTGCACGGCGAAGATGATGTGCTTATGTTGTGGAACTGTTACTTACTCAGTTGTTGTTTCTCTGATAAATAAAAAGCTATGCTCTTTTGAGAGACACTCAAAAAACGCCTCTAAACTTAACTCTTTTGCCATTGGACTTAAACAGCAGAAAGGTCACTTCTGAATGTGAAAAGGTCTTTACATCAACACAGGCCTCCATGATATTCCATATCAGTGCCCTGGTCTGTCTGACTTTGGAAATAGGACAGTCAACGCCCAGATTCAGGGGAGGCGACTGCAAAGGCTGGATCATGCCAGTGATTCATTTCATTGGATTTATTGTCTTGAGAAAATGTTGGTGAGACTGCAGCCATTAACTCCAGTGATGATAGGAGCATCTATCAGCCTGATGATGATATCAAACCACTGTTCATCAGTTACCCACGGAGATGCAACCACTCCGCATTGTTCAGTGTTCCATTATTTTCATATAGCCTGATACTTAGTGTTGTGTTATAGCTGAAGGATGGTGCATTTTGTGAGACTGTGGAGTGGATTGTTGTGTTTTTTTTTAAATTTATGCTAAGCAGTGTCATGGCCTCACTGTCTTTGTTATCTGCTGTTGCTGCTAGTGAAACGGTTGTTTATTGTGAAGAGTGTTTTTTTTCCCTGTCTCTCTCCAGAGGAATACTATGTTTGATTTTTTGATCATCTGGCCAGGATGGCTGCGTCATTCATAAGATCCTTTATTTGTCTTGGATTATTGATGTTTGTTTGTGGCCAATCTGGGGCGGGAAAGGTGACAGAGAATAGTTTTGAATCCCAGTAGGGACTATATATATGTATATATATATGTATATATATATATATATATGTGTATATGTATATATCTGTTCATATATATATATGTATGCATGTATGTATATGTGTGTATATGTTTATGTATATACATGTGTATATGTATATACATATACATATATACATATATATGTATAGCTATAGGTATATATACATATATGTTTATGTTTATGTATGTGTATATGTATATGTATATACCTATACATATATACATATACATATATATATATATATATGTATATACATATATATATGTATAGGTATATATACATATATGTCTATGTATATATATTTCTTTGTGTAAATACATGTGTATATGTATATATCTATACATATATGTGTATATATATACATATATATATATATATATATATATATATATATATATATATATATATATATATATATATATATATATATATTTGTGTATATGCATGTGTGTGTGTATATATATATATATATCTATACATATCAATAGATAGTTGAGAATATCCCCATTTTGAGGTTTGGTAAACATAGATTAACACCGTATAATCCCCTTTTCTGAAAGAAAATGAAATGGGTTAATCAAGAGGAGCTGCTCTGTCTTGTTAATGGAAGTCACACAATAGTTTTCATGCTCATCACCCTCAAGCTTTTTTTTTTTACACGACATGAAGCTTTCTTGCGCGCACACACACGTTTACGCAGCTTTTTTTCTTGAATGAATGAATGAATGAAAGCCACTACATTGACTTTCATTCATTTGGACCATAACCAGTTAAGGTCTTTTTATCCTTTTTGGAAACCTTAGTGCTAAACTTGACCATGCAGTGGCTCAGAAACAAGGTTCTGCCTCACCCATTTCACCCTTTCACATACACACACATAGAATGGTAAGACCTCAGGTTACCTTTCACTCTTACCCCCCACATCAATTTGCTCTCACCCCAGTTGCTTGGCAACATTGCTGCTTTGATATGGTTTGGTGGCGGAGAACAGGGATTGTCAAATATAATCCTAACAATGCCAGAATCAGTTTAGTAGCTTACCAGTCTAAACACTGTTGTGTAACTCTGTCATATTTATGTCTATATACATTTGTTCACTTGTTTTCTTTGTATATAAAAAATGACGAGTAGTTTCTCGTATGGGATTTGAACTACAAATAAAACACAACATTTATTTCACAAAGGTGACTATTTATACTGACTCGTGTCTCTGAACTATAGCTGCACTTATCAAAATTAAAATATTGGAGAGCATTCCTCCCACTCACCGTCATCGCTCGAGACTTGAGGTTGCCAGATAGTTAAAGATATAACCCTACATGAACCGAAAGACTAATCTACAATGACGTACCCTTTCCCACAACATAAATATCAATATAATTTTCGACCTGTAAATTCAACTTTAAATTGGTCCGAACGAGGACCTTTCTGCATGGAGTTTACATGTTCTCCACATGTGTACGTGGGTTTTCTGTGTTCTCGGTTTTCCTCCCACAGTCCAAAAACATGCAGAGGTTAATTGGACACTCGTAGGTGTTTGTTCGTCTTTGTGTGTTTGCGCTACGATGAACTTGCTACGGGTCCAGGGTGCACCCCACCTTTGCTCCACTGGCCCCCGTGACCCTCACGTGGAGGATAAAGTGGTATATAAATGAATGAATATCAGCTTCTTACATGCAGCTCGTTTATTTACTGTATTTCATTGTTTCTCGGTTCTTGAGGTGAAAACATGGCATGGATTTCTCTATGGAATGGACCCCTTTATATTCTACAGCTAGGACATGATACGTCTGGACATATTGCTGTTTATTGAAACAATTGAAAGCAAAATAACAGTGATTTAGTAAATGAGACTTTGTGGTTTGTCGGGTTCATGGCTCAAGTGGTGCTTTTACCACCGTTGGGTAATGCAATCTTCTTATTTTCAGTGCAGCTCACAACCAATAATCAGTATTTGTACGGAGGTCCTTCACGTTATATTTTACTGCACAGTTGTCACGAGTGTCACCAGCTGCTTTTTACCCTCAATTAAAGGGGATCCAATCCATTTGTATAATTGACTAATTGCACCACTTGCCACTGTGAACAGTTTGCTGTGATTTGGAGAGGATAAGTTACCATTTTTTCTGATCACAGAATTGTTATTATGCTTAATGTCTTTCACAGCAAGATTCTGGTCGGTTTCACATGTTAAAATTAGGATTTATTGCAGAGCTAACTGCATAATTGACTGTGATCGGTGGAGGTTTTTTGCCAGAGAATTGTGTGTCGATTAACAGTCTGATGTGTGAAATATGCATAATATCTTCATTTTGTCAAATATTCAGTTTTAATAACAGTTTTTTTTTATCATTAAACATCAAGGTTTTGAGTGGTGATGGATGACAAATTGGAATAAATACAATTTTCTTAGAGCACCTCGCCATCTCTAAAAAAAAATTAAAATATCTGTGATCAAATTCTTCATTCTCTTCATCTGTGGGTTTTCCACTGAGGTTTTCATGAAAGTATGTGATTGGGATTAAATCTCTGCACAGTTAGGGTGATTATTGCGATGCACGACTTTCAGCAGCCACCAGTGTATGAGGCTTGTGTATGTGGAGATTCATCAAACACTTATTCATTTTGAAGGTTGAAACCAAATAAAGGCGCACTGTTGACAACAGACGACACTCCTGCTGTGAGTAATTTGTGTCTGAACATGCTGAGGGCGATCTATTGGTGAGTTGTTCAATTAGCCTTGAAACGTGGCAATAGCCACTGTTGTGACATCTCTATTCTTTCGGTGCGCCAGAGTTTAACTTTTTGTTTGTAGCATAAGAGCTCAGAATCACATGTTCATCTGGTAGATGTATGCAGTCTTGTAGCAGTGTGTGTTTTGTGTTGGGTATTAGGAGCACTTTGTGACACCGTGAGATGTGTTTTTTGCAGACTATTCTATGCTACTTTATGAAAAGAGTACACTCTTAGAAATAAGGGTTCCAAAAGGGTCCTTCTACAAGTGCTGAGGTTCTACCTGGAACCATTTGCTTCTGAAAAACCCTTTCTTCGGGAAAGGGTTTTTCAAGGGTTCTTGGTGTTCTTACTGGAACACTAATGGTTCCAGTAAGAACAATTTTGATCCAGAGAACCCTTTAAAACCCCTTTCCTGACTAAAGGGTTTTAAAGGGTTCTACCTGGTGACAAAAAAGGGTTTTCCTATGAGGACAAGCCGAAGAACTTTATATGGTTCTACTTAGCACTTTTATTTCTAAGAGTGTAGGTCACATCAGAGCTATTTAACATTGTATCACAGTTGATTAATAAACAGTGGGTGGTTTATACTAATGAAGTTGTTGTACAGGTTCTGTAAATATTACAACCTTGTAGATGACTACATGAACAAGTGATGTTGTTGTGCCAACCATGTTATTATTTTCCTTGAGAATATGTGCAATTTAGATGCTTTTGTGTCACAAAAAAAACAGCTAAAGCAATATCTTACGTAATTAAATCGAAAACTCATTAAAATCTATAATCATCCCCATTTTAATCTGTTCGTACAATTAGCTGTTACATAAAATGAAAGCATTTAATTGCATAGAAAATTAACATTTTCGAACACAGTGTCCTTGAATGATGACTGTAAGGGAGCTGTATATAGATGCAATGTAGAGGACAGCTGATCTAACATCATCTTGCAGTTTAGTCACTTTACTCATATCATTTTTGTACCATTAGGGAATAGAATACTGTTGAAGCATGTGTAAAGGACATCAGATCAGATAGACTATCTCGAGCTTTTGAAAAGAACACCAGCAGTGACCTTTTATTTCTTCTTTGTTGGCAGCATATTACCTTGGACAGCTACATCCCCTGTCTGACAGATCTGTGCAAGGCATTGTGGGAGGTGATGCTAAGCTACTATCGCACCATGCAGTGGCACGAGGAGCACGACAAACAAAAGAGCACTCCAGGTAAGACTGTGCATATAACATTTTGTCTGAAAGATCTTTGCATTCAGCAGCAATATACACTGAAAGCATCTTTTCTGAGAACAATTACCGATTCAGAAATAAACTGAAATGGCTCTTCGGAGAGACGCTGTTCCACCAAGGCCAAACAATCATAAAAATGACTTTGTTCAGAGAAGTGGAAATCTTGGAAATTTCTCAGAAATGAATGGTGTACATCCTTGGGCCCACGTGCATTTCCTTCACCAGATTTGGTGCAAATTGGTTCTGTTAATCTTTGTTGCCACAAACAAACCTTCCTTTTTCTCTCTCTCCTTTTCACCTATTTTCCCTCTCTGGTTTTCATTTGGACTTACTCCTAAAACCCCTAGATCTGCTCCCTGTGTTCCAAGCTGAAAAAAAAAAAAAGTAATTCACAGTCTCAGGTGGTGAAAATGGGGTCAGTTTCCTCCACACACTCAGAAGTGACACTCTTCCCTGGCAATTTGATTTCAATACACAGTCAGATTATCAGGCCGCAAAGCTCACCTTGGTTCCCGAAAAGAGTCGAGAGTATTGAATGTGTGCTGGTGCGTCAGTGCAGTGGGCGGTGTAATGATGCCAATAGTGAAGTGGCACATACTTTACACCATTTACTGTCTGTCAATGTGCAGGGCGTTGAAAGAGTCTGCAGCATGAAAAATCCTTTTTGATTTAACTGTTTAAAACATCACTGTGTGTTGCCGTTTTGTGTGTCGTTTACAGTCGCATCACTAAGGACTTAGCACAACAGAGCTTTGTATGTTTACATTTTTTCTTGCACTGTTGTCACATTTAAATTGGGTTTATCGTCAATTTTAATTGCATGCCTATAAATTCTATGTACACAATATTGAGTTGACATTGTGGGATTAGTATGACCCGGTCGCACGGTTCGGGGGATAAATGTACGCAGAGACAATCAAGCATGAATGATGCATTTTTTTTGTCATGTGTGACTTTGAGTTTGCGCTCTTTTTTTTAATAGAAACAGGGCTTTCCGCTCCAGCTGCACCAGTTAATAATGACTAGATTGAGGGAAACGGACACGATAAGATTGAAGTAAAATTCTGGCTCTTTTTTTTCTTATAAAAAAGAAATTTGCTTGCCCTTCCAATGTCATCTAGAGCAGGTAAGTTTGTCTTTACAAACTTGTGGCGATGCAAATAAATGGCACTAAATTGGAACAAATATTAAGGGAAAACATTGCATCACAGATGGAGTCAACATCAAGCTGATACAGGTTTAGAAATGATTATCTAGTGAGTAAAGGTCTTTTCTCTCCCACAGGAGACCGACTGCTCTCTACAGTCCATTAGATCAACAAGCAGTCTTGTGTGTGTGTGTGTGTGTGTGTGTGTGTGTGTTGCTGCTTCTACATACACTACTGGTTTAGCTTGTGTTCCTTGCCCGTACAAGGATTTTTGACCTCATCACTGCTTTGATCATTTGTCTTGTTGCCATTGCCAGTTATACCTTATATCCTACAGCATTTTGACAGATGGCTAATTTTCAATGTCCCACACTGTACTGAATTCATTAGGTGAATGGATGAGGCTTCAAGGAAGGACCCCTGAATGTTTGGCCACTGTATCCTCCTTGCAAGGGGAAAGGACACGCAGCGCATTTCCCTTCATGAGGTCCATCTATTATCTCACTATTTGATTGGCTGTAACCTCTGTGGAAAGGTGTCCCCGACCCTGGCTTTCACCTTTCTGTCTTTATTCTAATGTGCCTGTGTGTGTGTGTGTGGACCATTTCTGGTATAACCACTGATCTTGTAGGGACCAGTAGTCCTCATGTAGACTGAAAAACCAGGTCCTATAGTTATACAGTAGGTTGGTAGGTTGGTTGTTTGGTTGGTTGGTTGGTTGGTTGGTTGGTTAAAAGAACAACAACAACGACAGATAAAATCATGTGCTGTGTGATCGCTGTTAGATATTTTTCAGGGTGGATATTGCAGAGGGATTAAAGGACTGTGGGACTTTGGAGCGTCTGCCTGATGGCAGCAACTGAAAGGAGCGATGATAGAGGGGGAGAGATGGGTCCTCTCTGTGATCACGGTGGCTTTCCTGATCACAGAGTGAATGGAAATCAATGCAGTACCCTAAGAAGAATAGCTGAGCAAACCTGTGTGTGTGTTTGGGGGTTCTAATCACATTAGCGATGAGCTTTGTCCCATTTGTCAATGAGTATTTCGCAATGACTGTGACCTCCATCTCACACTGTCCTCACGGTCACACCTACTTGAGATCACTTTGGTCTGTGACACACACACACACATACACATGCCCCCGCACACATGTACACACAGGTTTGTGCAGAGCATAGAGAACACCTTGTTGAATTTAGGGCTCTGACCACTTGATGTATTGAGGTGGTCAGGTCCTGTGTCTTGTGTAACGTCTTCGGTAATTAATCGGGCCACTTGATGAAAGGAAAACGCTGTTTCAGGAGGTAAAAAACGGGGCCAGGGTTGCATCCCTGTCTGCCAAAGTGGATTTGCCCCTGAAGCGCATGCCTTGTCATGTTGAATCAACACTGATGGCTGTCAGGCGCAGGGGTCGCTCTGTCTGTGTGTGTGTGTGTGTGAGAGAGAGAGAACACTTTGTGAGCGTAAATAACCGTGACCAGTTTGTGTATCAGTAACATGTTCATACAGAGTAAGGGGCATGAACCATGCTGAATTAGATTGGAATGTATGGAGGCTGTCTGCTCCACTATGATAAAGAAAAGCACTCGGGTTGAGAATTGGCCTTCACTCTTCATTAATGATCCATACAATAAACTTAAGCTAGGGGTCTGCTATGTGAAATTACCTCTTTTTTTTGTTACTTTCCAGAGTGCATTTTCTTCACGATAGATCCATTCCAATATATGCATTCCTCTATTCTGCTCAGTCAGCATAACATCGCAATCTCGTCTAATGCTTTCTCAGTGTTTTGAACATGCGTGTACGCCATGTGCATACACAAACTGAATTTATTCACGGTGAAGGTGAAAACGAACATATACTATCCTGTTCAGTGACAGAGCTGTGCAACAGTCAAACATGGCTTCATAGACGTTTTTCATAGCATTTTTCTAGATGAAATAGTAGGACAAATACAGGTTTTACCACTAATTTTAAATTAGGGTTCCATTTCAGTCTTAAAAGTGAGGTTTGTGCTTTCGACCAAGTTGTTTTTTTCACTCTAACCAGTAGAAGCATTGTCCTTTCTAAAGAAATTGTTGTTTTAAAACTGCATACACGTTATATATGCCTAGATGTGTTCCAATAAAGGGATTGAGAATTAAAGGGCCACTTCACCCAAAAAGTCTAAAACAACAACAGAGGACGTTGGGATTGAATATCCTGGATAAAATTTGACCCAAAAACGCGATGTCAGTCACTTCCTTCAAAGTAAATAAAAGCCCCGCCCTGTTCTTTACTAAAAAACATTTATCCTTCATATGACCAAGTTGAGAAGAAAAGGGGTGAAACAGCCATTTAATTATACTGCATGGTCAATAAAGCATTGATAAAACAACAAATCTAATGGGGGGCAAAAATTAATTAAAAAAACATTTACATGCTTGGATAACACCACATCTTCTCACATATAGAGTGTCAAGTGTAACAGCACATAGTTCTGTGCAGGATTTAGTGTCATCTGAGGTGAAGTTGCATGTTTTGACCAATTAGCCGCCACCTCATACTCCTACACCTTATCTAAGTATATCTGAGAAACTATGGTGACTTACAAGTAGTACAAAAACATGAAAAGTCCCTCCATTCTGAGATGCCGTACAAATACGCTGCTGTAACACGGCAGACTCTGTGGATGAGCAGCTGCTTTCCGAGTAATAAAAAGAGCTCATTCTAAGGCGGCGAGAATCACGACCGTTCTTATGTGATAAAAAATAACATAACACAACATAATGATAAATATTGTATTCAGTTTCTTTCCATAGATCCCCCTCAAATCCTACACACTGGACCCTGAAGTGGTGCAGTGCCACAGTCAGTGTTATATTATGTTGACTTTGATTTACTCGTACATTTTTGTGGGAAGAGCAGAAAATACTTTGTCTCATTTACAGTGATGAATGTAATGCCAGGCTATTACAGTGCGAGTGCAGTCCCGCTGCTTCCATTTAGATCAGGTCGCTACAATATTCATAAACCACATGTTTCCTTCTGACTTTGGTCTTGTTAACTTTTACAGATTTATGCTAAGTCATGCACAGGCTGCTGGGTTATGAGTCACCGTCTAAAATCAGTGGGGAGCTAAGGCCCCTGTAGGTGTTGTGTCGTGTGAGTCATCGGGAACTCTGTTACCCACAATGCAACCTAAGGTCGTACACTGGTTACCACCTACGGGCTCGCAAAGGTTGACTTTTCCTTTCGTTTATCGCCCTCCCTCGAGTGACACTTTTTTAATCACCGTTATTAAGGCCTTTTAAGAAGCTAAGCTGGGGCGGTGTTTACACTCTCACCATGTGTCGGCAGTGACGGACTGCATACACTCTCTGTGTTTCCAGAGATGATTTGAAATCACTTGAGCACAGGCTAGTCATTAATGTGTTGGGAAATTCAAGTAATTAATGCATTTTTTACATTATTTAAATGTATTTAAATCTGACTGTGGAGAAAAGATATGGAAACTTTTAGCCACAGTAGAAGTTAAAGGTGCATTATGCAACTGGCCATAAAATCCTCCTAATATGTCACAGAGACTCAGGAATAATATTCATATAATATACTATACTAAACTCACCAACAACAACAGTACAGCCAAAATATTTGCATTAAAAAAAATCTTTTGCAGGCTCATGTTTTGGCATGAGGCGCCACCTACCGCCGTCTACCAATCATTACAGTCAGTAGAGTCTCAGCTGCCGAGCAACCACGGGTTGCCAGTTACGTCTCAGCTACAATGGTGGAGAAAAAAACGAAACCTAAAAGACTTCTTTATTTTGAATTTGAGTGTAGTAACCGTTCTCATTCTTACACATGGCACCTTTAATGCACACTTTCCGACTATGTTCTTATCACCACTGTTCATTCCAGATAAAATCCCAATAGATTTGTGAGGAGTTCATTTAACTTTTTTAAGTTAAATTAATCAGTTATTCAGTCAGAGTCTCTGGTCTCTCACCAATCTTTAATTCTTCACAACCTCTGCCCTTGTGCTCATCAAATCATGTCTTGATGTCTTAATCTCTACAAAACCCTTCTCTGCCTTTGTCGTTCAGCGACTTTTTGCCTATTAATGGCTCAAATTACACGCACCATGATAGCAGGTAACGTTTGAAAACGATCTGTTTGATTCATCATTAAAATTCCTATACAGGTTTTTTATCAAGCAGTGACCCAGCAGTGTTGTCGTTAAAGTCCAGATTAGTTGTGGCATGGATGAAAGTATAGGGACAAGTTGAATTTAAAATAAGCTCACTCGTAGTGAAAGGAGAAAATCTGAGCTGAATAAAGAAGATGTAAACAGTTTAAACATCAAGGAAAAGCATTGCAATCAGTGTGTGTGTGAGAAGAAGATAAGCAACTGTGATCGCTCAGTGCGGAGATACATTTGCTAACCTAAGTTTAAATTGGATCTGCTGAATGTTATGAAATGTACACAACTGGTGCTCAAAAAAGACTGTGTTTTTCATCTCAAGATCTTCAAGTATGTGAAGTTAATTTTCGTTTCTTTTGTGGCTTGATGCACTCACAATATTATGAACAAGGTTTTTGTATAATTGGTTTACTGTTGGATGTAGCGAGCAGAGGTGGGCAAGAACCCAAAAAACGTATCGTAACAGGATTTTCTTGAAAAGTAATATACAAAAATATGATGTTTTTCTACCTAACCAACACATTTAGAGACGTAAAACATCATTTTTTTTGAATGCGTTACCTCAGATGACACTGTTGGAAAATGTACCTTTAATTATGCGACCTTTATCTTAATTGTATTACTGATCATAAAAAGACGGACGCAAACAATCACTCAGATGCTCTAACGTCTGTATTTTCTTTTCTTCGTTTGCTTGAATAAAATGTGTTTGGAGTTAAATGCTTGAATTAACATTCATCAGGCGTCTTCTTGAAACAATCTATGGCGTGACAAGACCCATTAATATTGTTCAAGGAAAACCCATTGGTCCAGTCTACTGCAACTTGACATCAATTCCTCTTGAGGATTTTTCTCTCCTTTGGTGTATTGGGCCTTCTGTAAGAATCTATAGTAAGGCTGAGTAGATCCTTTGTGCAGTTAATTGTATGCTTCAAAAAAATGTCCAGTGGGTAAAGTGCTAGTATGCTTGCAGACTGATAAAAAGGCGTAATGGAGTAGGAAAGCCTAGCAAGGTTTACACAGGGATACTCTGTCCTGTGTAAACCTTGCAAGGCTTTCCTATTGTTTTTCCTTGTAGAGGTAATCCATTACCGAGATGTCGATGATTATTTGCTTATTGATGAATTGGACTTAAACAGTTAATAAAATCATCCATACATTCTTAGAAATAAAAGTGCTAAGTAGAACCATATAAGGTTCTTCGGCTTGTCCTCATAGGAGAACCCTTTTTGGTTCCAGGTATAACCATTTACAAAGGTTCCACCTGGAACCCTGAGTGTTACCAAGAACTGTTTTAAAACCCTATATTCAGAAAAGGGGTTTTAAATAGTTCTCTGGATCAAAATGGTTCTTACTGAAACCATTAGTGTTACCAAGAACCCTTGAAAAACAAATGGTTCCAGGTAGAATCACAGCTGTTGTAGAAGAACACTTTTGGAACCCTTGTTTTTAAGGGGCTTTCACACCTATAGTTCGATTGCGTTGGTCTGCACCAATCAGAAAAATGTTACAATGTAGCAAACAGACGTGGGTGCTTTCACATTATGCATAGTTCTAAACGAACCAAAATAGACCACGAAGAACATCGGCACCGGAAGCGGACTAACCCCCGATTTCCACCGGGCGCGTCACTGCCACGGAACGTAAGCACCACAGTCACCGGGGCTGATCGCTGCCACTCTAATCAATGTGACCATTTCCACCGGGCACACCGCAGCTTCTTATACGGCTGGCTCGCAAGGCCGTAACACGCCCAGTGGGGATTGAAGCTGGGCGGAAAACCATGCCGCTGAGGTTCGAGGCGCTGACGTGCCCGGTGGAAATCCGGGGGTTATCCTCTATCTCATACCCATAATGCATTAAACTAGACCGATTCGTCCTATATTTGCTTTGGTTGCTTTCACACCAGAGGAACCATACCAAAGTATGGCGGATAAAGCGGTCCGAGACCACCCATTCAGGCAGGTCTTTGACCGGTTAATTTGGTGCACACCAAAGGACCGAGATTACATTCACACCTATGCAAAGAACCAAACCACAGCATTTGGTGCGCACCAACACGTTTAGTGTGCACCAAATGCTGTAGGTGTGAAACCACCCTTAGAGTGTAGACCATAGAAATCATCTGTTTGATTCTGTTTCACCTTTATCCCCACATCCCCAACCAGGAGGTAAACAATTGGGTCAGATTTGGATGTTGTTGTACTTGTAGCAGCTAATTTATCGTCAGCCTGCTCAAGTCAAACAACACAGACTGGCATACAGAGGTACTCCTTTCTTACTCCGCACCAGGATCTTAAATGTTTAAACAGACAGTCTTCAGAACCACTTCTGCCTCGGGTGATGTTGCTCTCCACAGCTCCCTATAGAGCCACGAATGATTTTATATCACTTTTTTAACATTTCCTGTAGTAGTACTCCCCAAGACCAACGAACAGACTAAAAGTCGGATGTTTAAAATGTTCTTAGTAGTTCTTGTATCTTTAGCTGTATCTTCCTGTGGTGCTTCTTTTGATAGTGTGTTAGTGTGTTCCCGTCTTTGCCCTCACAACATCAAACATTTGAAGTCTTTCCTCAATAGTTCCTGCTCTGCTTTTCTTGCTGACATCCTGTGATCATATTTATATGATTAGACAGACACTGTGTGGGTGTAATATTCATGTGTGTACTTTTTTTTTTTTTTTTTTTTTTTTTAATGATATAGTTTTTGTGTCCCAGTGTGTCATTGTGAAAAACTCCCCCACTGCCATATTTATCCTCAGCTGACAAATGCCTCTCGCAGCAAGTCGGGGGTGCAAATGGGTCTGGAAATGTCCATCTGAGTTACTAATAATATGTTTGCGTTGTTATAGCTTTAGATTGAATGACCATTTCACAGCGAGAGAAGTATATAGTTGGTGTATAGTTAACAAAGGTCAGAGCAATCTCGAACGCACACTCTGAATTCTTGGAAGTTCCTGTATCTTGAAAGTCTTTCTCATGTATAATCTGGAGTTGTATGAGATGTCATATGGTTTTCCTGTAAAGATGTGGTCTTAGAAACAGTTTTTTTTTTATTTTGGCTTGTTTGTCATTAGAGGTATTGACAGTATTGTCCTGGATGTTATCCGTTAACCACCGAGTTGGTTATCAGGAAGCTGTAGTTTGCTGGCACAGGGACCCATGATTAAGGTCTGAATGTTTGAAAGCACGTGCCCAATAAATCGTGTGTGAGACAGGAGAGAGTGGCCATTTTGTGAGACAAACAAACATGTGTTAAAAAGGACAAAAAATTGAATAAACATAGCAATGTGCAGGCCTTATATTGCTGACATATTCAGTACATTTCAGTAGGGTCTTGAACAGGATTTAAAAGCCCCCCCAAACCGTTTTGTCTATGATTATATGTAAAGAGTAGTAAAAAGAAACAGCAGAGGTAATCCGTGACCATGAATTTATTTGTATTCCTAGCACATTAAACGCATTAAATAAGGGATTGACAATGACCCGTTTGTCGACTTGCAGGCTTGACGTTTCGGGGCTTTCCTAGAAATCCATTTTAAGCCGGGCTAGCAGTTTGAGATTGATTGAAGCAATTTTCAAACGAAAGGAAAGTATTGCAGCTGCTATGACACTATAGCCTCTGCAATATGTGCACCTCATGCAACTCAATCAGAAAGGGAGGGGGGGGAGGACACGAATAAAAGGATTGTGAGCTGGTGATAGAGGAACCATGTTCACTAAAGATGTTGGTTCCATTCTCTGTCAGGACCCCGACACTGCTTGTCGTCATCCTGTAGAAAGCAATTTCGAGGTTGCTTCTGTCAGTCTCCCGATTGCAATCTGTACGTTGACTTCTGACAGCATATTTAGTACAGAAGGATTGACAGTCTGTTAACCTACAATTCAAGCTTAGACGAACCCTTATCTCCATGTTTATATAACTCACACTTATGTTAGTGCTTGTCGGTCCACTCTACATTTACATCCATTCTTTTGTCCACTAAAGTACTACATAATACATAAATGACGATGTTGGCAGTCATTCTCCCTGTTAATTTGAAAAAAAATCTTCTTAGATGGTGCAGCGGCAGCAGATTCTGATGAGTTGGTTGTGGACCGCAGCTATGTAAAGAAGAAACTGGAGCATGGACTGACGCGGATCTGGCAGGTGTGTATGGAAGATTGTTGCCTCCTTTATTTCCACTCCTGGTTCTTCCTTATGTATAGTATATATATATATTTACATATATATATGTTGATATTCTCTTCCTTAATTTACCCTGTCCACCTCATTTCTCTCTTCAGGATGTCCAGCTGAAAGTGAAGGCCTACATCTTGGGCACGGACATGTCAAACTTCAAATATGATGATTTTATAGTGGTGCTGGATGTCATCAGCAGGTAACACACGCCGTCTTTCTATATACTTTCTTCTAATGCTACTTTTTTCCTCAGCCAGTTGCTCATGAAGTGACTCATTTTATTCAAACAGTTGCACACAAATGCTTGTATTCCTACGCTTTGCTTGCACTGTTACTATATTAACCGGTCATAATAACGTTATACTCTTAACTCTTGTGTAGACTGTGTTAAAACTGTGCTTTACTCACCTCAGTGGTGCTCGATGTGGAAGTTCACCCTGGTGAAGATGTAACTTACTATAACTTACCAATAACACATGTCAAGTCTGCAATATATTAAGTATTAGGTGCTTTTGTGTTGGTGCTTGTCGACATTCTGTGGAAAGCAGGAGAAATGAGTAAATGTAGACTCAAAGGAAGTTGTTGAGGATTAAATTGAAACCGTTCGACGACTGCATCCAAGTCGCTGTGCAATATTCTTGACATTGGTTTTGAGTTGATTATAAGACTCTTTGTTCGTGGGCTGCAGGCTTTTGGCCAGTTGATGCTCAAGTTACATTTAAGAAATTGGTATCTTGTTTATGTATGTAACATTTTTATTGAAATGTAAAAATTGCTGTGGGAAAATCCCCCAATGCATGATGGCTGAATCGTACACCTGGGTAGAGCTGCAACTAACGATTATTTTCCATAATCGAGTAATCTGACGATGACTTGCTCGATTAACCAATTCATTGTTTGGTCCATAAAATGTTGAAAAAACCGTTGATCAGTTTTTGTCAAACCTGGAAATGACGATGTTCGCGAATGTCTTGTTTTGTCCAAAAACCAAAATGATTCAGTTTTGCCGAGTTTTAATAATGAAAAAAGTAATCGATAAATGGAAGAAGAATAGTACCATTGTCGTCATCTAATCCCACTCTGTCCACCTTCCTTTTTATCTTCTTTCTTTACCATTGTCCCAGTCACCATTTTGACCCTTAAACCTTCTCTTTCAGGTTAATGCAGGTGGGCGAGGAGTTCTGTGGCAGCAAGTCTGAGGTCCTGCAGGAGTCGATCAAACGCCAGAGTGTCAACTACTTTAAAAACTATCACAGGTGAGATGTTTCCGCTGCGTCTCGTCGATGATCGCGTGACAACATAAAAAAAAAGGCGTTTCTTCTTGTTCGCCGAGCCGATCGGATTAATTATACGTGGGGAAATTAGACACACACACGGGGCATTGATCTGACATGTGCAGCCTCCCTGATTTTGCTGAAAGAAAGTTGCGAGATGATTGAGAGGGGAGCAGATTTTCAAACAGCAGGCTGTCGTTGCCTGACAGAAACTTTTACACATAATCACGACCACTGCCTGTCTCCGATGTGTGCTATTCTGAGCGGAGCCCTCTTTGGAATAGACATGTAATTACATGATAACACTTACTGGGCTGGAATTGCATTTACATCTTGATTACTTACCCCCTACCTGCCAACCACATGAATATGTATGCTTTCACAAGAGACAGAGCCACATCATCAGAGGGTGATTTGCATTGATCAGTGATTGTGAATACCTGTCAGGAATCATTGATTAGATGCTTAAATATCCGGAAGCTAATATGCGTCGTTAATATGATACAAAAATGACAAAAGGAGGAAGAGGCATGAGATGGAGGTGATGTCACTGTGACATTGTAAGCAGGGCAAGGAGTGAAGAAGGCGGCACACCCTCCACTCACACACACACATACAGTATATCTGCAATGCTGGCCAGGAAGGCTCCCTGTGTGCATCATTTTCACATTAGGTTTGATTCATTTTGCAGCCGGGTGTCATTTTCAGAGAGATTACCCGTCGGTGAACTTTGACTCGCTGATGCCTGCGTTTGTCTGTCAGCTGCGGGCAGAAGCACTCTCAGTCATCAGGCCGGTTGTATTGTTTGCCTGCGGGTGCAAAGTACAGAATGACAGGGCTTGTCGGGGCTGAGACATGATAAACAGCTTTGCCCACTGGTAATTTCTTGTCTTTTCCGAACTCATTTTCTCTGAGTGATGTTTTGTTTTTGATGTCCTTTAATTATCGTTCCCTGATGGAGGGAACATAGCTGTAGGGAAGCACAGCCACTGATTAAAAAAAATGAGCTTACTTGATTAAAGTTAATTTAACGCTTCCATAGAGTGGTCCTATCGCATATATATGTGAGTTATGGAGGTCTACTTGCAAACATTAACTTGTTTTTATGGTCAAAAACTTCCTAGTTGCTGCAAACGAGCCAATAGAAATCTCTCCTCACTGAAGCTCTCGTCAGCCGCGCTGTTTCAGACCGAAATCTCACCCCCAGAAGACAGACTGTGTTGTGATTGGCCAGCCAACGAGAGCTTTCCCCACTGTCTCGTGATTGGCCAGGTACCTGGAAGTGACGTAATTAGCACATCAGCTCTCAGAAGCGCAGCTCCCCCTCTGGAACGGTGGATGCACTGCTACTCATTATCAAAACATTGTTTTAACAATGTTTAAAAATGGCTTCGTCACGACTCCCAGCCACAGTCCCTTTTACGACTTTGACCCGGAGTCAGAAGACATTGTCGCACGTTCTTCTACGGTTCAATGTACGCAACCGGATGTACCCGGACTAGTGCCCAGAGCAGGATGATCTGCTGTTCAGGAGACGGGATCCTTACGTCACAATTCCAGGCTTTTTAAGACAATAAAACCCAGCGTTCTCAGCAGTGGCTGAAGTGTTTGTTTCAAAACTTTAGGGCTTCATAAGCGAGGTAGTGCCTCAGATACACACCAAAAAAACAGCGTTAATTGGAACTTCCGGTCTATGGGAGCTTTAATATGCTGCAGTATGTTTTTTTGTCCTGCTCCACATTCTTCAAACAAGTTGAGGAAAGGTGACGAGTGGCGCGGGGGTGTTTGAAGTCAACACAGCTCTGACATTTCATACAGAAATACCTGAGAGTGACCGACCACACACATACACTCATTCACACACATGCAGTATATCAGCCTTTTGGCTGGGCATCAGTGACCTTTGCTGGCTGTGTTTATGTCTGAAAGCTTGGTCTGAATGGAAGGTGGCAAAAGTTTATGAAATGGCACAAGGTGAATATTTTTTGCTGAATATTTGTATTATATTTCCTCTCTTTGAATTTCCTCTCCTCCTCAGGGCACGTCTAGAAGAACTGAGGATGTTTCTGGAAAATGAGACGTGGGAACTTTGTCCTGTCAAGTCTAATTTCAACATCGCCCAGCTCCATGTGAGTAAGAATCATATCAGTGAAGCGGGAAGCATGCGAGCACTCATTTAATCCACATTGTCATCCACCTCACACCCTTTCTGCTTAATGTGTGTGTGAACCTTGACCTCATCAGGACCAGTAGTCCTTATGGAGACCAAAACCCAGTCCTTATCAGAAAACCCTTGTGCACAGCTGAAAACAGTTTTGCTGGGGGGCAAAATTATAATTTTGAATAAAAACCATTATTCCTAATCTTGTCAATGTCTTGACTATATTTTCTATACATTTTGCAACTCTTTTGATGAATAAAAGTGTGACTTTTAATGGAAAACACACACAAAAAAAATGTATTGGTGACCCCAAACTTTTGAACGGTAGTGTATATAACATGCTATAAATGTAAAACATTTCATGTGTGTTACAGGAATTTGTTTAACAAGAATAATGCCCCACTACTACCAAACATGACATAGTTGTGTGTGACATATTTGCAACACAACCGACATTTCCAGCTGTTTTTATGTACATGAGTGTCAGGAAGACGAATGGAGTTCAAACACAAACACATTTTCTCATTTTCCAACCCCTTGTCCAACCCCCCCCCCACCCTTTTCCTTCATATCTGCCTTGCGTGGTTACACTGCAACAAATACACATGCAAATGAATATTAGAATAAATGGCATGGATATGTCGCTTGTCTACATTGTATTATGGTAAACAGGCACTGTGAAGCTTGGCTGTGACTGGTGTACTGTATATCATGTGTTATTTTGGTGCAGACATACACCACAAAAAACACAAACAAAAGTATTACATTTTTATTAATAATTTACTTGCAATTAAATGCAAATCCTTTCTCCTGTCTCCTGTCTCGTCTATCTCATCTTCACCGAACACAAACCCACATCTCTTGTCCTTCAAAGTGTCTCTCTGTCCCATCTTCTCCGATCCAGGAGTTCAAGTTCATGGGCCAGTGTCGCTCTCCGTCCGTGTCCCCGAACAGACAGGCCGTGTCGTCCAACTCCTCCGCGGCGGCCCAGGAGCAGCTGGGTCTGTTCCACCAGTTCCTTCAGGAGGGAAACCCGTTTGAGATGCACATTGAGCAGAAAGAGGAGGAGACGGAGGACGTGCTGGCGTCGAACGGAGTACGTGGCAAGCAAAGACTGTGGCTTCCAGTCGGTGTTGTGTGTAATTGGTTAGAAATCGACAATTTGTGTATAATTTTACAGGGATTTGTAATCGCATTTGGTCGTTAAGCAGTTAACAGTAAGGCTGGCAGTGCAGAACTCGACCTGTTAGCATCTCCAGTGCATGGCCAATGCAATGCAGTAAACCAATACTCTGCGGATTGCTATTTGAGTGCATAGTGCGATATGTATATCGCTATCAAACTTTCCACTTTGGCACGATATCTAACTGACAGAGAAGAGTGGTATCCTCTGTGTAGCTGCATCATCGAAGTCCAGGCTTCTTACTTTGTCACCCACTTAAATAAACGACACAATAGTGTTAAGATTAGTTGTAAGTCAGTCATCCTCGAGTTAAGTCTGCACCCAGAATGATGCACCAACACCTTTAAGACTAGCACCTTCCTTTTTTTATTTTTTATACATGTACGTATTTCCTCTCGCTCTCAACATCAAAACCAATATTGCACCGGCCAACTTATGAGGCTTTCTTAGGCCTCAGCTTGGCTTAATCTTAAGCTTCTAATCCTTTCTATATGACTGTTGTGTTGGCTGAGCTTGCCTGTAAGGACAAAGAATACACTTTCTTATTTGAGGGCTTTACCTTAACTCTTATCTCGTAAATTAATTTTTGTGGCTATTCGTTGTTTCATAGTTAGGAAACTATCTGCGCTAAAACATCGATATAGTAGTGTATTTTGTGTTGTTTTTCAAAGCTTTGTGGGTCCTCAGTTATGGCGTGGTAGCTGAAGAATAGTGTGACACAGTCGTCACATTTATCTGACCGCGCCGTCTCTCTGCTTTCAACTGGCAGTTGGTGACAATTGTTCAGAACCTCAGTCTGATCCTCTCCCTCTATTTCTCAAGTATGAGTCAGACGAGCTGGAGAAGAGCGTGTATCAGGAATACGACAGCGACAGTGATGTCCCCGAGGAGCTCAAGCAGGACTACGTGGATGAGCAGACGGGCGACGCCCCTCTCAAGAGGTCAGCTCCAATTTTTTACACCACACTGAAAAGACACAGCTCGCAGGAAGACAACCGAAAGTTACACATCGCATTCGGTGTGTCAGTCGTTTCCACGAGCTCTAAAATGTAGAAAAGAGAATACGAAAAATAACACATTATTCACAGACTCAGACTTAAAAGATGTTTCCTTGGATCCTTTATTAGAAAGTTCTAAAAGCATTTTGAGTCATGCATCAGCCTGTTTTATAATAAATTTGGCTCACTCCTTCTTAACCCTCCTAAATAAGCAGAAAGCTTGTAAAAAGCTTTTTGTCTACCCATACAAAAGTGCACCCTTTTCCCACCTCTTCTCATGTGTGATTGGTGGCTATTGAATGATTAGTCGCTGTTTAATAACAGTGGAGGCAATTATGTGCTCCTCTGCACTACTTGTAAAAAGGACTAATTTTCATTTGAATGAGATATGGGATGTAATTATGGGAAACTTATATAGTAATTGGTCTATTTTAATTCCAGTGTTTAATTTTTTTTACGGACCTGTATTTTCACACATTGATAACCGCACACATTTGAATGCTTTTGATGACGCATGAGGAGTTGTGACATTTGATAATTAATAATAATAATAATAATAATAATAATACACTTTAGAGCAGCTCTAGGTTTAATACATCTACTGTGCCTTATGTTGGGTTAGGGTCTTATATCTATATATAGCTATAAAGCTATATATATATATGTATGTATGTATATATATATATATATATATATGTATATATATATATGTGTGTGTATATATATTTATACATACATACACGTATACATACATACATATCACATGTCTGAACTGCTTTAAACTGCTCACCTTTCCGATTCCTGCTTCCCAGTCACATTAACCTCTCGTGAGCCTAAAACCACTGAATTGCTAATTCCCTATATTTATCAGCGGACATCGCTTATTGTTAATTATTGTACGGGTCGCACGATCACATCTGGAAATTACATGGCCCGTGTAATTATCGCTGGCTAATATGGCTCCATGACGAGTGTCACGGGTCTGCTGCTCCAGGATCAGCGGTTCAAAGACTTTTACTACCCAGGGTCCTTCAGTGTCTTCTGCATTGTGTAATGGGTTCTGATTGATCAATTATGGGGGTTTGACCTGCACTAATGCTTTGAACCTTTCTAATCATTTCAGCAGATTAATGACGTTTACGTGTATTTACGTCTTTTCTGTCCTCATGGTTCCGCTCCGCTCTATTGTCTCATCAGCTTGTCCCGTGAGACCATAAGAAGCAAGAAAAAGTCAGACTACAACCTAAATAAAATCAATGCACCGATCCTCACCAACACCACCCTCAACGTCATCCGGCTTGTTGGTGAGTCTAACACTTGTACACACATGCATAGCTTCCTTCCTAGGACACTGCACTGTTACAGAAACTCCTAGACCATTTGTGATATCTAGTAAATTCAAAAACTATGGACTGGGGATCTGTCCAGGGCGTGACGCCACATTGGCACAGCACCCCTCACGACTCTCATGTGGAGGATAAAGCAGCAGTAGAAGATTGATGGATGGAAAGCAGAAAGCAGAGAAATAGGTCTCTGCACAAATATACACTACCGTCACTTAGAAATGTCCTTATTTTTTAAGGAAAATCACCTTTTTTCTTTTTTTACAATGAACGACTATTCTGAACGACTATTCTAGCTGCAAACGTTTGTTTTTTCATGGAATATGTACGTAGGTGTATGGAAGCCCATTTCCAGCAACCATCTCTCCAGTGTTCTAATGGTACATTGTGCTTGCTAACCGCGTTAGAAGACTATTGGATGATTAGGAAACCCTTGAAAACCCTTGAGCAATTATGTTGGCACAATAAAAAATATTATTTCTAATCTTGTCAATGTCTTGACTATATTTTCTATTCATTTCGCAACTCTTTTGATGAATAAAAGTGCGAGTTTTAATGGTAAACACAAAAAATTGTATCGCTGACCCAAAGCTTTTGAACGGTAATGCACTTGTCATAACGGTAGAATAACTGCTTGGAATATTGGAAAAGGGGCCAGAAACACTCACTCACTGAACATTTTTTTGACAATTCTACAGCCATAAAATCTAAATAAATGAGGGGTTAACCAGAACCAGTTAATACCTAACCACAATTTACAATTTTGAATTCAACTTTCCTCAGAAATGCGTCATTAGGACCAGGTTATGGTCTGAGGACTGCTGGTCCTGAAAAGGCCAGTGTTAATGAAATTAGAAAAGGTCCTAAAGAGGTAACATACAAGTGTACACACACACACACAGATACACTCAGAAACTCACACTACCACGTACTTCTCCTCGAGAGCAGCTCACAGTCTCCGTTGCAGTGAGATGTCCATTTATTTGCCAATTAAGCCATGAGCTCACCGCTGCCCACTTGCTTAGGTGTGACTGAGCTGCACTAATAATGATTAGCCCTCGCCCTGAGCTCTGACCTTTGAGGTGCTTGCACGTCTTTGTGATGTGGCTGCGGAGACGTCGCTTCTCATCCTTGGGAAATTGTGCTCTTTTGCGAGGTTGACCCTGTCATTTCCATGTGTGAAAATGAATAAGAGTTGGCACTTATCTTACCTGTGTGCTCCTACGGCGGACTGCAAACTGCGTTCGATGATTTAAATGGGTGATGCCAGCTTACAAATCACACGATTCCCACTTTTAAAACAGGAGCAAATAAAATTATTATTTTCAAATGTTCTTTTTTCACTCAACTGGAGGCCAAAGTTTGATTTCAGACAATCATTTCTAATTCAGTCTGTGCAGCTCTCTGATGGAAATTTGTTAGATTTGCTGTCGGAGTTCTCGGCGCAAAATATAAGAGTGTGAAAAATGAGACTGTTAAAGAAATAGTGCTGCCTCAGTGGCAATGCCAGCAAGATTGAGTTTATTTCTTCTTTTCCCTTCCATTCATCAGTTCAGAGTCAATGGTAACCTTGTTACAGCCCTGTTTCTCTCCACTTATTGCTTTTATTACCCTCCTGTTAAATTAAATCCTTGCCCTCAAGTGTATGCAAATGCAGTCATTCTCAGACTGAAGTTCCTCCCCAAAGAATGTGGTTCCACTGTGATTAACTTACAGTAGTTTTACTTACTCTTTTAATCTCCTACCGTATTTACTTAAGGACATTACTTTCGATGTAAAGTGAGTGGAATGCGAGAAGTAAAAAAGCCCCACTAATGTGTCACGTTGTGGTTCACAATCTGGAACACTCCATTATTTCTTGTGACGATGTGTGTGTGTGTGTGTGTGTGTTTCCTCTCTGTGCAGGAAAGTACATGCAGATGATGAGCATTCTGAAGCCGATCGCCTTCGACGTCATCCACTGTGTGTCGCAGCTCTTTGACTACTACCTGTACGCCGTGTACACCTTCTTTGGACGCAATGACATGGTATAGAATCTCTGAACTAATACCATTTTTTGATCGCACCCACTTTATTTACCATTTATGGATAAAGTTAACACTGTGAGACTGGATATCCAGTATCCCAATACCTCCCCTAACCCTCAATTTTTTCACTAACCCTAAATTTTGCCCATTTTCGTGGGGGGGGGGGGAGCAAGGGAGAGTGCGATTTTGCCCTTATAATCAACCCTCAAAAAGTAGTGAGCTCTGATGCGGGCTTCAAAACGAAGTGGAAGAAATTACCCATAATGCTTTGCGAATTCAGCGAGCCGGGTCCTTTTTTTCAACAAAGATGGCTGCCACATCTGCAGATGAACAATTTCGTTAAAATAAGCACTTTACAATGTGGAAATGTGTCAGAAAATAACTGACGATTTATGAAAGCAGCTAGCTAAATGTTAGCAGCTAGCTAAATAGCTAACTAGCTAGCTAGTGGCTATTTGCCCCTCATGTAGAGCTACATAACGGGCAAACTCTTTCGAAGCACTTGGCAAATAGCCGCTAGCTAGCTCTGCTACATCGGGGTAGTTTTGTCCGTGTTTTGGATGTGTGTACCGGCGTTAACTAGAGCACGAATACCCTGGACTTGTCAGATTTCAATCACATTTGTGATATAGCATTTACACACAGCCAACGCAACAGGCAACACAACAGCTTGATCTGCCGTCATTTTTCCTGATTGAAAATAGTAGCACGCGCCACCGCCACCATATAGCGGTGTCCCAATTCCATAGGGAAGCCACTTCCCTCAACGAAGGGAATTTAGGGAATTTCTCCAAACCAGGTGGAAATGTTATGGGACAGGGCCTTATTCCTAATGACTGAGTATTGCAGAAGCTGCTTACAAGACATCTACTGCTTTTCTTTTTTTTTGAACATTTGGTGATATTTGGTGTGATGAGGGATAACCACATCTTCCATCTTTGTTGCTCGCATCTTGTTGGAACAATAGGTTACACTTGGGGGAGCCCACTTTTCCCCCCTACTCCCATCTGAAGACTCTCACGTACTGTGATTTACACTACTGTGCCTCACAAAGAAAGAAAACAGCGCTTTTGTCACTTGTCGCCCTTGGGGGAAGCGGTAATGATAGCAACAAAATGACTTCGGTCCCATCGAGGTGGAAGAGATAAAGAGGATGAATGCTCTGCAGGGGCTGCTCCAATACAGATTATTGGTGATGTGTGTGTGTGTGGGTTTGTAGGAAAAGGGAAAACAGTAGTTGTATGAGCTTGATGTCTTGTCAGGAGGTCTCTGTTCTCATGAGCTTCACTCTGACCACTGGGGGTCTTTTAACAGTGTGTGTTGCATTTACTGTCCATACCAATTTTTGAAAGAGATTTCCACAGAACTAATGCTGCAAATTGCACATAATTGTCCTCTAACCTGGTGCATCATTAATAGCATCGTTACGGACCTGAATAAATTGTCTTATTTTGTCGTATTTTTGGGTTCCACACTATAGATGACAAAGTAATGTCCAAACCTGCAGACTCAACTGTCAGGTCAGCTCAGGGTTAGCAAAACAGCTTACAGTCACGCATGATCAAGTCTCCTGAGATTTGTGCAGAAGATACAGGACATGGCATATCGTAAAAGGTCAAACTAAGAATTAAGGGATGAGTGATTTTGAATAAATATCTAATTGCGATTACTTGACAGGAAAAACATATTTAAAAGGATAAGTGTGTGATATTTTTGCAGCTCTGTGAGAAACAAAGATGTTCTCTTCAGTCTGTAGAATATACTGAAGAGAACATGACTTTTGACACAATTTAACACATTTTTTTTGCACTAAGCTGTATTGCGATTTCGATTAAAATTCGATGAATTGTTCAGCCCTAGAATTTTAAGCATCGATATGAAAACACATTTATTTGAATGCAGCATGATCACATGCATCTTCTCTGTTTCTGATACAGCCAGTCTTCAGTCTTAAACTTTCTTTTGCTGCAGACACACATACAGTATGTATGACGTGTCATTTTTCTCACACATACCTGCTCCTTCACTTCGTTTTCATTTTGTGCCATGGTCTGTTCCACTCTCTCTCTCTCTCTCTCTCTCTCTCTCTCTCTCTCTCTCTCTCTCTCTCTCTCTCTCTCTCTCTCTCTCTCTCTCTCTCTCTCTCTTTCTCCGTCTGTCTGCATTTCTCATTTTCTCGTTTTTTTCCCCTCTGTACCTCTGGCCCTCATTAAGTGTCATTTCATGAACCCACCCATTTCATTAATGGTCTCACTCAAAGAGGCACCTACAGTGAAATGCTAATGTCCCCATGAATCTTTAAAAAGCCGCTGCAGATCGCAGCGGTGCACGTACGCCGGTATTCTGACCTAGGCTTCACTGTCTATACACCGCTGGAATCAAGATAAGACCGTTTGACCTCTTCATTTGCAGAGTAATGGCCGTCATTAATATTCAAGAGGGTAAATACGCCCATTATCTGTGTATATTGGCCCAGTTAAGTCGAGCTGCACTATTGACTCTGTCAGACATATGCTACAGATGCATTATGTACTCACAGATTTTCCATCACCACTGGTAATCAGGCTTTGAACTGCTGGGACTGTGGAGAAAACACACTCTGATTAATGTTTTAAAATGATAGAAAGCTCCTCGCTGTGGAAAAACCCGTGAATATATCACTCTGTTTAAGGGAATTGACAGATAAAGGATATAGTCGAGAGAAAAGAGGGCAAGACATGATAGAGATGTGAATGAAAGGATACTCAGAAGATAAAGATGGAGGAGTATGGGAGTCTGTTTGGAAACACAATGCCAGGAAGAGGCTGGCTACAAAAACAATGAAAAAGAAAAACAGGTGCTGAGACACAGAGAGAAAGAGAGAGAAGGAACAGAACAGATCGGGAGAGGGTCTGGCACTCGCATTGAAGGCTTCTCTGAAAAATGAAAAATAATGCAGTAAATTCTCGACTCCAGACTTCCACAGACAGGTCCTCACTCTGGATCGCAGATTGCAGAGTTGGAGAATCAGATGTATAGAAACAAAGACAAACAAAACAAAACAAAACAAAATATATCAAGATATTCTAAATTAAGTCTCTTTTGAGAGTCAAAATACGCATCACACATGTGACGTCATGTTTACGTGCCGCGACGCTGAAGTCCAGGCACCGTTTACCAGTTAGCTCTGTTAGCTCTGTTAGCTGCATTAGCTTCTTTTAGCGCCAGTTAGCGCGCCTAACGTCGAACTGGAGCGGTCTGTTTATTAAACGAAAAGAGCATACTTGTGTACTGTGTATGTGTGCCTCTGTTTTTAAGGTTTAGCATTAAAGACTCATTTTCACAATCCGGAGTCAGGTAAACATGACGTCACACGCGTCTTTTTTCCGCTCAGTCGTCATGGAAACGCGTTAACGCGCCCAGCACTAGAATTTTAGCAGTTCCCTAGTTTGATCATGTGTACGGATGTTTAAACAAAGTCATTTCCAGACATGACCATTTCCAGAGTTTTCCCCTTTACAGGATTCAAAACACGAGTCCATTTGCTTGCTATAGAGTATCCGGAGTTTCTCCTGCTGTTTACCTATAGCAGCGAGATCTCTTAGATAACAACCAGAGATTTGATAAGGGAAGAAGAAGTAGGAGGATTTCTTGAGAGTGTTTGTGGTCATTTGCTTTCTCACGTACAGCCCGTCTGGACAATCTCTGGAGAATCCTTGGACTTCAGTGCATGTCTGAAAGCATCTTAAGTTACCACACCTGGCTGATATTGCTGCTGTGAATATATAGGTTTTTTGTTCTCACAGGGACATTTCTCTTGGGCAAAAGTGCTGCAACAGCTAAAGAACACAATACGCAGTAAGGGCATAAATTCATAGGGTTTACAGACAAAAATGAGTGCTGCACCTGCCCTAAAAACATAAAGAACATTATTTACAAAATGTAACTAAGGCCACATATGATACAGAACCTCGTTGGAATAAACAGTTCCATTTTGCTTGCTCTGTAACGTCTCCCTGAAGCGGACGGATCACATTCAGAAAGCAGAATGTGTGACAGGTCATTTGGAATAGAAATGTGAGGGAGGGGAAGAATAATGCAAATGTCTACTGGAGGAATCCCACCCATCACTTTCTATAATGTAATTCTTTCTTCCTGCTTTTCTCGTCTTGCCTGGCTGCTGCCCGTTCATCATCCATAGCCTGTCCCAAGCCCGTCTTTGCCAGCTCACGGTGGCAGAGAGGCGGGGAGCACTGCCAGGGTGGTGGGCCCTGCTTGCTTGGTAAGAGCTGACCCCCCCTCACAAAATGTGACTTATGAGTACACAGGGTCATAACCGCCTTGTGAGTTTGAACTACTAATCACCACTGGTTGATTTGTAGTTCTTTAACTGTGTTGTGCTTTGCTTCCTTGAGTGATGCCAGATTTAGATGTTAGTTTGCCGTGCTTTTACCCTCTTCCCCTCCCTTAATGCTCATCTGTCATCTATTGTAGCCAGTGATACTGATGCCTCTTCCTCCCTCTCCTTGATAGAGTCAGCCAGAAGCAGAAACCAAAACAAAAACAAATCTCTTGTGACCCACTGAGGGAGAGGAAAGCATACGTTTCTGTATGTGCGTGTGTGTCAAGTGTGTGTTCTCTCAGTGGCGTTTCTTCAACGTGCCGACAGTAACTTGTTTGTGTGTGTGTGTGTGTGTGTGTGTGTGTGTGTATTCTACAGTACGAGTCATCGGGTCTGGGCCTTATCAGCAGCCGATTAAGAACCACGCTGAACCGGATCCAGGAGAGCCTCATAGACGTGGTAGGACTGAAACTCTTATCTTTTCCGTCTCGCGCTCACTTGTCCGTCTTTCTGTTTTCGCCGCTCGTTATCTCATCGGCCTTCTCGTTTCCTGACACAAACCTGCTCTCTGCAGTCTGCCTCCCACCATCCCTCCATCCCACCATTACTCTCACCCCTCCCGTCTCTATGTACCTTTCTCCTCTTATTTTTCTGGCCATCCATCCATCCATCGACCTCGATGCGCGGTCTTAGTGTTGAGAGAGCTCACAGCACGTCACCCCAAAATGCATTATGGGTCGTCATTATCTGGCCGATGGTCACTGACACATTCTAACACACCCCTCCCTCCCCCCCCGCCAGATGTAAGTGTTATTCCATTAGGGCTTTCAATCACCACTCTGCCGCGCTTGCAGCACAGCATTGTGACAATTAGTCTGTTGCAGTCCACGCTCTCTGCACATTTTTTTTGTCTGATAATGTATCTTTTTTTGTTTTCCCCCTAACCTGTCTCGTCTTTGTGATATCATGGTTGCCAGTGTCCATATCCTGCAGCCTTCTTTGGCGGTGTTCATATAGGAACCAAACTTGTATTCTGATATTCATCTGCAATGTCACTGAAGTTTTACTCCTCTGGTGGTGCCTATGAAAGAGTTTTTCTATTTTAATTATTATTAGAATTATTATTATTGTTTTAAGTGAGGGGAAAACAATCCCATGAGTCTAATTATGGCAGACTCGTGGGAATTAAGGCTCTCACGTTTCACTCATTCTCCCTTGAATTGAAAAGAAAATGATAATCATCAAATATTTTCATTGATTTAAATTTATATCGGGTATTTACACGTGTCTGTTTTTTTTTACAAGTGTCCCGCTCTGAAGTTGTAGATCAGATGACTTATTTCATACAAATAGAAAGGCCAGAACAGTTGCATTGGAGAAATAAAGAGAACAGTATCGCTTTTGCATTATTCAATTAGATTTGTATCATACGCCTGTGACTCACAAAACTCCACCAGCTCTGAAAAATGAAAAAGCAATTGTAGCTTCTTCTTTTTTTTGTACATTGTTAGCTCCTGAAGGTTATTCAACTCTGTCGCATCCATTCATCCATTTTCTATCGCTTTATCCTCCACATGAGGGGGGGGGGGGGTGCTGTGCCAATCCCAGCTGACATAGGGCGATAGGCGGGGTCACACCCTGGACAGTTCGCCAGTCCATCATAAGGCCATAGAGACAAACAAGCATTCACTCTCACATTCACACCTACGGTCAATTTAGAGCGACCAATAGAGTACCTGAACCCCACATTGCATGTTTTTGGACTGTGGGAGGAAGCGGGAGAACCTGGAAAAAAACAAACAAACACACAGGGAGAACATGTAAACTCCATGCAGGAAGGCCTCTCTGTTACATATACTGTTCAATGTAAGCTGTACATTCACATCAGACCAGGAATTGTTGAAACTTCTAATTTTGTTGTCTCTTTTTTGGCTTTTGAACTTTAATAACTCTGGTTTTTGGGTTTTTTGGTATGCCTTCATTCTGATGAGTTGTCGGCTGTTACTACCAATGACAACCTAATAACAAGCTGTCATAGCAACCATCACTGAAAATCATCACTAATTTATTTCACATTTAAATATAAAACAAGGTAGTGCTGGATCTAAAGTACCCACTGAAAGTAAAGCGTTCATTTGACTTTGCAGCGTAATGGCTCCTTGTCTGTAATAGTTATCGCTTATCTGTTTCGATGAGTATGATGTGCGGTTTTATCTTCTGTGGAATTGCAGGACAGAGTCTCGAGCAGATTTCCCTATGGGAACATTAGTTGGTTTTCATCTTATCACATCAGTTCAGAGTTGGCCCGAGGACAAGTATGAAGCGAGAGGCAAAATGAAGCAGGAATGCAGAGGGAAGACAATGGATTAAAGTCAGAACAGCCATAAAACAACAATACATTATCAGAAGTTACACTGCTGAATTGTGTTTAGCAGTGTAATGCAGCAACATACTCTTTCCCCCCTCTGGGTGCACTATAATAGCCATTTGCAGAAATATTCTGCCATTCTCAAATGCCAGAGAGACTATGGGTGACAAGGTTGGTGATCATCTCAGGAGAAAAGAGTTTGGGAGAGAACCAGTATGGATTTCTTTAAGCGACCTCAAGTCTACAGACACACAGGAGTCCTTTGGAAAAGAATTACAGAAATACCTCACTGTATAATTCAATGTACCTCAACCACAACATCATTTGGAATCATCTCTTCTTTACCTGACTTAAAGTTCTCATATTATACCCTATTTCTCCAAGTTCCCTGGTGTCATAATGAACATGTCTGTGACATGCTTTGGTCAAAATACCATAAGAATGAATCACCACAGCAGTTCTGCCCAAAACAGCCCTGTTCAGAACGCTCGGTTTAGTAGTATCTCTTTAAAAAAAAATAAAAAATAATAATATTAAAAAAAGTTAAACGAAACATTAGCCACAGAGGCTACTGGGAGCTAACAACAGATATAGTTGGAAAAGTGTTCATTTGCAGGCTCTAGCAGGCACATTGCCATCATATATAACATGTATCCACTGGACAGATAAATCCTCTGAGGCTGGAATTTTGTGTAGAACTCTGTGCTGCACTATGGAGCCAAGAATAGAACCTTTCACCGACTTCGCGGACTTCCGGTTTTCGGATGCCGTTGCCCTTGCCAGCACTCTCGCGTGTTTTACGGAAAAAGCGGAGCTCTGCGAGACAACAATTCCAGGAATTTATCACATTGTGACGTCCCAATGATCGCGAAAGTCAATATCGCGTGTTTTATCTCCTGTACTTAGACTGAGGAGGACCACAAAAACATGAGTGAGTCATTTTTTTCACACTTTGCCGACTGATATGGGCTCCAGAGTCCCAAATATAAGCATTTAAATGATTAAAAAATTGATTTAGCATAATATGGGACCTTTAAGTTTTTGCTTGAAGTGTAGAGACATTTTAGTTTTTACATGGCCTCATTCTTAGTTTCCGTCTGTGGCAGCAGGTTATTACTGTTTGTGCTGGAGGAGAACTCAGATGAAATTCTGGTAATTGGAAAAATGCTAAGTGAGCCGACTGGAATATGTTGATCAACTGTTCGACTGATGGGATAGATAATGATAATGACAGGTGAATGGAAAGGCTGTGTGGTACAGTAGGAGAGAAGAGTGTACTGATGCTTCATTTAGACAGTGAGGAGAACACATTTCAACTGCATAGGTACACACACACACACACACACACACACACACACTGATGAGTATTATCATATCCCAGTGTGGCCACCTTAGGCTGGCTGATTAAAAGCTATTTAAAACCACCACAGAGATAAGACACAGCGTTGGGTTTTTCAACTACACTCATCCTCTTTGTTCATTATTTGCAAAATGCTTTTACTCCGTCTGTCCCACCATATGCAAAACTATTTTAGCTCATCTAAATGAATCATTCAAGTGATTTCCTTTTTATTTTCCAAACTAACACGGTACTCTTTTTTTTTTTTTTTTTCTTGCTCTCCTTCTGCTCTTCTGCATTTCACTTCATGACCTACACACACACTTCCACTAAAAGAATTAATACACAGCAACTGCAAATACCTGCAAAAAGAAGTTCACTCTTCTATCCAGAGCCAATATATTTATTATTGACTGAACCTTATCAGTGTGGACAGCCCTTTAAATGCAGATGTCTGTGACTGTGAATGTTTGACCGATAACATAGCATTGGTCAACCGGCTGAATGTTTGAGCTCCTTCTGGTACAAAATGACTCAGTCTCGAGAGTCGCTCGGTACGTTTACATGCACAGCTTAATCAAGCTAAGGCCATAGTCTGACTAAGACAGGCAATCGGACAAGTTGCCGAGTTTGGGTATACATCTGAATAAGCTAGTGCGTATTTAATCAGTTTCCTGTAGACCTTTACGAGGTGGATCGTGCTGTGGTCCTGTATTTTTCGTACCGGGAACTCATTTTTCGAATGAGTTCCCATCCCCAGAATGTTCAAGCCAAGTGTCCAAGTGTCACTGATGGGCGCGTAACAAAAAAAAGAATGAAGATATTTCTCAACTCAGGGGAAAACTGAGGTTTGGAGGTTGGGAAGCGCAATTTTTAAAAAAATACTACCCCTATTCTAGTAATACAAAGCTAAATGCAAATCGGTGAAGCCTTCCTTTAAACATGATACAAATTAGATCGAGCATGGCTCTCATGGTTGCTGTGTTGTCCAAAGAAAGATGTCGCCGTATGATATCCGGCAACATTACTGCGGTTTATACTTCTACTTCCATAGAGGGAGGAAAATGTTGGTACATGTGCAGAACGCCAAGTCCGACTCCAGTCTGACATAGCGTATACATGCAGGAGTAATCTGACTATGAGTCGTGTTATCCAGGTATGTTAGTCGGACTGATCTAGCTCAACTTTAGTCAGACTAACATGTTTACATGACATTAAGAAAACCAAATTATTAAGTGATTTTTTTTAAGTGACTTTTCAGAACCATGCAATGACTCTTTGCTTGTGGAGGAGATTCTCCTCTCATGCAAGCATGAGTATCTCATGTGTATTTCTCAGCAGACATGTCTCTCGACACCCCAGTCAACTGACCCTACCAGCTGCTGATAAACATGTTCTTGAGCTTCTAATTTTCTCATTGAGGGATCATAGTAGTTGTGAACAGCCGTTGTCTTGTGTGTATTGGCATCCTTTCAGATGACATCACGGTAATAGAATCTGGATTCCAGCAGAGCTACAACGTCTCTCCTGGTTAATGTGTCGTCTTAATATGATTCACTATTCTTTTACATGTTGTGAAGTCTGACTACGGAAATTAAAAGACATGTAAATGAGAGTAGCTTCATTGGGAATTAAACTGTTTTAAAATCCGTGTCTATGTGATCACAGAGAAACAAAAAGATAAAAGACTGAATGTTTACATATATACATCATGCTTATGCTAATGTATTACATAAGCCATTAACTTTTCAACCAGGCATTATCATTTTGCACATTTACCATAAGTCATTTATCAGTCCTTTCACTGTTACCATGGTTTTTTATGGGATGTGAGGACACGGATTATAAGTTCCTCTCTCTGTTTTTAATATGCGGCTTCAATTCAAAGTGGGAATTTGAATATATTCACATAGAATACACGAATGCACTCCTCCTGCATACAAATACGCACACCCACACACTCCAGAGATTGCGGCAGGGTAGACCTCATTTGTAAACAGATTATAAAGTTAATTGCACACTGCATTTCAATTGAGCTGCCCGAACCCTTGCGGTTTTGTTCCCCTGATTTGCCGTCACAACTTCTTGATTCCAAAACCAGTGTGGTGGTAATGAGTCAGACTCCCATATGAGCTGCAGCGAGACTCCACCGCATCTCAGATTCACAGTCCCTTCAGCTTAAATTGGGAGCTCCACTGGGAAAAAGTAAAAGATTATACCCCTTCTTTTTTTTTTGGTTTCATTTCTCCACCTCCAATATCATTGATTACCTTTTGAAACCATGTCACCTGCGTGGGATTGAGTTCACTCACTTCTGATGTTTTTTTTTTCATTGAGAGTCTTTGGAGTTTTGTTCGATTAAACTTATGAGATTTATAGAGATGTAATTGCTTGTTCAGATACTCAAGGTTGTACACTTTTTACTCAATGTTTGATTGCATGCCGCTGCCACATACTCCAGTTCCAAGCGACGGTGTGTATTATTTTACTGGAAAAGAACATTCTGTCATGTGAAATGATGATTTGCTGGTGATCTTTGCACGGAAAAACAAAAACTTTAGGTGACCCAGCTTTGGTGACAGTGCCATATCAGAATCATGCCATGTCGCCCATCTGTGGCATTATTGTCCTTGCCAGAAAGTTCAGCTGTTGAGCGTTTGCTCCAGGCAATGCTGTGAAGGAAGCTGACAGACTAACATTTACAATAAAGGCCTGCTCTGGTTAACTGTCATTTTACTTCTCTCACCACATAATTACTTTTTCAATCAGTTTGTTCGTTTGTCTCCCTTGTCATTAAACCCCCCCCCCCCACACACACACACACACACACATACACATACACATACACAGTCCTTCACCTTTTCTCCCTCCATCTTTTCTGTTTATTCTGTTGCCTCGCTCTCTTTATTAGGCCTCTCGATTCTCAGCACAAATAACTGCTACATTATTTGTGATGGTGTGTTTGTATAATATGTGTTAACTGACATGTCTTACAGTAGGTAACTGTTGGATTTGTTATGTCATTATGCAAAATCAACTTTTTTAATCATTTTAATACTTATATTTGGGACTCTGGAGGCCCTATCAGTCGGCAAAGTGTGAAAAAAGATAACTCAGTCATGATTTTGTGGTCCTCCTCAGTCTAAGTACAGGAGATAAAACACGCGATGTTGATTTCCGCATTCCTTGTGACTTCACAATGAGACATTCTTGGAATTGTTGTATCGCGGAGCTCCGCTTTGTCCCTAAAAAGCATGAGTGCAGGTGAGGGCAATAGTATCCGGAAAAGCGGAAGTCTTTGAAGTGTTCTATTCTTGTCTGCACAGTGCAGCACAGAGTTCTACACAAACTTCCAACCTCAGAAGATTTCCGTGTCCAGTGGATACATGTTATATATGATGGCAATGTGCCTGCTAGAGTCAGCAAATGATTGCTTTTTCAAATGCTAACTGGTGTTAGCTGCTGGAGCCTCAGTGGTGGTTCATCCTTAAGGTATTTTACCAAAGCATATCACAGACATGTTCATTAGGATACCAGGGAACTAGGTTAACTTGTAGAAATAGGGTATGATATGTGTACTTTAAAAAGTCAATCCACAAACGGATGAGTTGATTAGTTTGCATCCGCGCATGTGTGTGCCTGTTTGTGAGTGCTTAGCTTTCGCGCGGGGTCAGGCTTTTTCAGGCTTGGCAATGAAGCAGGGATGAGGAGCATTTTCTGTCCTGGCACCAGTTACCTGGCAGTGTGACCGCTTGCGTATATTTCTCACACACAAACGTACACACCGACAGACGGAAAAACGTATATATACAAAGAGTTTTCAAAAACAAACAAACCGACGCACTCTGCTCTACGTACGTGAAATGTCTACATATAACACTTTCAGGCGAACACACATTTCACCCTCTTCCTGTCTGTCACAGCAGTAGGGTGATAATCCCTAAACCGACTGTGGTTCGCTACACTGGCTTTGGCACAGCAGACACACACTGGTGCGCTGCCCTTCATGATTGGCACTGGCTTATGTCTCTCTCTCTCTCTCACACACATACACAAACACACACATAAACACAAGCCACATTGTTTGTCACACACTCCCACACGACATGCTGAACCTCAGTCATTAGTTCCTTGTCTCCAATGAGGGCACGTCACTGTCCGAGCTGGTGTCCTTGTGCTGGCTCTCTCTCTGAGCGATGCAATAATGCCAATGGGGAACGCCATCTGACAGCGATAATTGATCATAATTTAGATCCATGGTGTGACTCTTTAACACCGCCATTGTTTGCCTGGATATCACAAGTATTGACATGTTGTTGGTGTTTCTGTGGAACACACGCGCTCACTTCATTGGTAGGCCCAGCAGCAGGTCATGAACAGCAGTCGGATCAGATGACAGTTGATCCCACATGAGTTCAGAAACTGTTTACTGTCTGCGACTTCTGCCAATGACTCATCACATCTCCCACGGCAGTGAGCAATATTTTACTTAAACTTTAACTTAAACCCCTTGATTAGTTTTTTTTCTTTTCTGGTTCATTCATCTTCAGCTGCTTTGGTTCAAATCTTTGCAGCAAATATATTTTCCCTTTCCCTCTTGGCTGTTTTATCATCCAGAAAACATACAGCAGCCACTGTGAGAGGAAGGTGCCAAAGATAGGCCCAGAGGGGCCGCACAGTGTCACACAAAATAAATGAAGGCCCTAATTCCATTTGACATTCATCTAATGAGAACCAAATTTCAAGTA
Source organism: Microchirus variegatus (assembly GCF_963457635.1). Classification (NCBI taxonomy): domain Eukaryota; kingdom Metazoa; phylum Chordata; class Actinopteri; order Pleuronectiformes; family Soleidae; genus Microchirus; species Microchirus variegatus. The sequence continues at coordinate 15,897,207 of NC_139814.1, forward strand.
TTAGAGTGACAAAGAGGTGCAATAGGATCCACTTGGCAGTAATTGCCTGGCAGCCAATCCACTCGACTTGTCCATAATCTCTATGGAATGGATTGGAGAGGACTAAGCAGTCCATCACGGTAGATTGAGACCCTTCAAGTAAGAGATCACTTTTCAACTCCCAGCTGGATTCTTCTTTTATGATCTTCTATTAAGGGTGATTACAGAATTATCACGCTCCTAGCATATTTATTTCAGAGGGAAATGACTTTCAAAGTTATGATACTTTTTTACATTTTGCCTGTCAACTCTGCCAACAACAAGTTTAAGTTTCAATTTAACTTTTTTTTATTTCAATGGTACACTAGCTGAATTCGATTTTGTTAGGCTTCAGTAATCCACTCTGCAGTCTTTTACTATTGAGAAGCTGGAACCATTGATTTTATGTCTCGAAAATGTCAAATTATGTGGAGTAGTCGGTAATCGAAGCTGTTGAAGATTACTGTTTTAGCGCTACGTTAAACTTCCAAACTGTGTAAGATTCAACAACTGCTTGGTAAGTGTTTTACTTTTAGAAATTGAACAGATCTGTGTGGGTGCTGGTAATTTAAGTTAAACTGCAGTTGCACTTTGATTCAAGTAATCCTTAGTCGTAGGTCGTGTCACTGTCTTTAAACTGACTCCTGCTAGCTTCAATCTGTGGAAAAAAATGCCACTGGTAATCTAAAATGACCACCACTGTCCTTGTCATTCCTGCAGGTATACAAAACACACAGTTCAAATTACAAATGACCAGTGGACTCGATACTAAAAGTGTGCTGCTGTTTTTCCCTCAGATTGAGTTGCTGAAGGTTAGGGCGTCCTATATCCACCTCATAACTGCCCCCCAGCTGTTACTCAAAATTGAGCTGTTCATAACATATCATCACACCATGAATGGGCAAAGAAATCCCAATAATAGATGCCCCGGCAGAGCTGAGCATTCAATATTAAAGTAAAACAGATATTTTAAGACTAGACTGTGGCTGCTTTAGGCAAAAGGAGCAAGACGATAGCTCTAGTTTCCCAAGCCATAGATCAAATATTGCACTGTACGTTGAATTGTTTGGAAACCACTAGAACCAAGCTCATTGAACAAAAAAACGTCCTGGAGGTTTTTGAGTTGGATGAGGGAGAGTACTCTACAAAATCTGAAATGGCAGACAAATGATACATGAGGAGTGGAAGCTGGTAGGAGTGACCCTGTGTACCTGCATTCCGCTTCCGAGAAATTCTTATCCCGAGAGTCACTTCTCCCAAAGGCATTGAAGGATGCTATATAAGGCGTAGTAGAAATTCATTGTATTTACAAATCTAACTATTTTTTTTACCACCTATTCTCGTTAAGAATTGTGTGTATTTGATGAAAAACAACATGGACTGCCTCACAACAAACCTCTGCTGTATCTCTGTGTTTCAGTTTTTCTTATTCAAAGCCTGTTCTGTCTGTTTTTCAATCCTCACTGGACATTTGTTTTTTTGTTTTTTTTTCATTGGAAATTCCAGGGCTTAATTTCTAATCATGTCACAGGGGCAGTTAAGCTTTCTGGCTTTGATGCTTGATGTCTTTATATTTAACAGTTGTTGGGCCACATTGGGGAAAACATTTTAGCATTAATATCTTCTGGAGAGAAAGAAAAAACTAGTTTTCTCTTTCACCTGTCCAGAGAGTTCCTTAAGGGCCTCAAGCTTGATGTTTTAATAACACGTTCTTAACTGTTGGATGATGGCAAGGCTGACAAAAAAATGAAAAACAAAAACTTCCAATGGTTTTACACTGCATGCACAGATGCTGTTTAAAGAGGTGTATTGTCTTCCTTCACTGTAAATCTGATTTTTAGGGCAGGTGAGGAAGGAGCCATGTCATTATTCATGTATTTTTTAAGGCCTTTGCTATCTTGCCACACAATGGAGTATGGACGCATGTTGTGGAGCATTGTCCTGCATAAAAACCATAGCCTTCTTGAACTATGTGGACCATTGCTTGAAGAAAGTATCTTCTAAAAACTGTAGGCAGTAGGTTTGAGAGCTGCTTCAAGTGCATCTTCAACCTGAAAAGGTCCAACTAGTTCTCGTTGTTTACTCGAAGTGGAGCTCTGTGTCCAGCAGTGATCCAGCCGCAGGTTCATCCATCTGGTCACTCTCATTTCATCTGCCCATGAAACGTTTGAAAAATCTGTCTTCGGCTATAGATTTCTTGACCCTATCTTGACACTTCAACGTATGAGTCTTGTTCAACGGTGGTCATGTTTTGTGCTTTCCTTACCTTGGATGTCTCTGAGCACTGTTTATAATCTATCTATCTATGCAATCTATCTATGCAGGTAGATTGCATTGCTGGAGGTTAATGGGTTCCTGGTCGCATCACACATATATTTCAATATATATATTTCAATATATATATATATATATATATATATATATATATATATATATATATATATTTACAACAAAACGGTTGTTCAGTGATCACACCTCAATAGCTTAGCTACTAGCGTCAGTGCTATGTATAAGGCATTTTATGATTTTTTACTTTTCAGAGTCAAAGAATTATGCACTCCTTCATAGAGGGTATTGATCACTTTAGGCCACACCCTCCCTCATTACACAAATACACATCACCTGATAATGCTTGAATCCAATTAGCATTCAAGTTTATATAGTAGGAGTTGGAAAATATGCATAAAAATGACGATACGGTCAAAATACTTATAATAATTGTGCAATCAGTCTGGTAGTGAAGCTTCTCTCCAAATGTCCTTATGTCCTAAGATTTTAAATATCTTCTCATATCAACACTATTGTTGAATTTATCCGTTACTTCCATCTGCACAACAAGCTTAAAGATGACAGGGAAACAAAACAGAGTCGTTCAATCTTAATTTTACTTTAAGGGAACATTAGAGATTAGATTGATTGTAAGACAGAGACACTTTGTAATGCTCTAATACAGTCATTCCCAGAGTTTGGGTCTAGTTTTTCACTTCCCTTATCAAACAAACGCTGCGTTTCAGAAATTGTCATTCAAAAAAATTGTCGGAAAAAATTATATAATTCACATATTTTGCTCTTGGCCGCATTTGTAGTCGTGGTTTAGCAAAAAAAAAAAAGGTGTTAAAGTGATTCATTATATTCAAGAGCCACCTTTGCCTGAGCCCCAGTGCCAGACAGATAATTAAAACACAGCTCGCTCCCAAAATAGGAATCATTCACTCCCTCAAGGCCTTTTTCTTGGCCTCAGTTGTGTTTCTGTAATTCAGATGAGAGTTAGGGTTTCACACGTCACATGCATTTTTATTTGACTAATTCTGTCAGAGAGAAGCAAGTTTAACTTTGCAAACCTCACTGGTGAACATTTTGTTTTATATGAAGTATTCATAGAAATGAATGATGATGAAAGAAAATGATACTGGAAACTCTTTTAGTGTATGTTTAGTGTCATTTGAATACTGAAATGATAAATAGCTTACAGCTTTGCCCCAGAGTTGTTCTCTATATCCATTACTGGTCTGGTGTACTTCTTTAAACTGATTTTAGCTTCATCAGCAAACTGACAAACTACTGTTTTAATTGAGTCCTTCATCATCACACATAGGCTACTGCCACAGAATCTACATATTTTATGAATTGCATCATTATCCCACAAAATCATCACTTTCAAAGTGAGTGTGACATGACATTATTATTATAATAGCCTTGTAATAAATATCAGACGTGTTGTAGTAGTAACTGATACTTGTAATGGAATGGATTAAATATGGATATGTTAGGCTATAACTGCTGTTTTTGTGCACTAGATTTAATAAATCAGTGATTGAGATGTTTTCCTTTTATGCTACTGATGTCAGCTCACTAATTATTTTCCATCTTAACTCGCTTGTCTCTGAAATAAACAATTTAAATGAGGTCATATTAGCTGCAGGTGTTATCTTAATTATTGTGTTATCAGTGAAGACCTCATGTTGCCACTGCCCTAATTAAAGACTTTACATAACTGCGTGGATTAACCGCAGTTTGTTCAATCAGAGACGTATTCAACATAGGAGGTGCAACCCCTAAAAGCTTCGGGACAGGTTGAAAACATAATTTAATTAGTTTTTATAAAGAGATCTAGAGACCTGGGTTTTAATGTCCACCTCGAGCCACCCAATCACAAGTGGACAGCTCTTGGCACAGATTTGAATGCAATACGGAGATTATATCTATTTGGATTAGCACACAGTTCAAAGAAGTGATCTTCGTTATGTGGGTCAAGCACAATAATCATGACCTCAGAACCTCAAAAGAAAAGAATGAGATGTCAGTCCTCGGAACCTTTGTGAGATGGAAAACAAGGGTTTGTTTATGTGTAACAGTACACTCTTAGAAATAAGGGTTCCAAAAGGGTTCTTCTACAAGGGCTGAGGTTCTACCTAGAACCATTTGCTTCAGAAAAACCCTTTCCAGAAGATTTTTCAAGGGTTCTTGGTAACACTAATGGTTTCAGTAAGAACCAGAGATCCAGAGAACCCTTTGAAACCCCTTTCCTGAATAAAGCGTTTTAAAAGGGTTCTTGGCAGAGCCTTCCAAAAGGGTTTAGGTTCTACCTGGAGCCAAAAAGGGTTCTCCATGAGGACAAGCCGAAGAACCGTATATGGTTCTACTTAGCACTTATATTTCTAAGAGTGCAGTCTTCTCCTGCAGTTCCCGCAAATCATGCTGAATAACGTTGTATAGAGGTAGTTTGGATTCAATGGCATTTGCCATTTAAAAGAATATCCTTCATGTTTAGTAAAGTAAAAGATGTGTCAAGCACTTACTTGCAGCTGGCTCGAGCTGACCTCTTGGTTTGTTTATTCACTATTGTAATTCAGGATCTTTTATCAGAGGACTTCTTTCTGTTCCTCTGTGCCGCTATTGAATGAATGAATCGTGCCCTGCAGTGCATCCTTGGTCGCGGATGCAGGCTTTATATATTGCCTGAGGGGCTTGAAATTTATTTTTGGCCGCCTGTGCTCAAGTGGCTGTTTTTCTCAGCCTTTCAAAGTTGAATATCAAGACTGTAAATGGACTTTGTCATCTTTTGTTTAAGTCTTTTTGATTTGGCCAGAGCATTACTTCAATTATTGTATGATCTCTGCATTTAGATTGATGGTTCTTCTCTTACTGAAATTAGTTGGGCTACAGAATAAAGAAAATCACCAGCTGTTGAATTATAATATTTTAACATAAAGAGCTGAAATCCAAAATACCGACCTGTGTTCCACCAATTTATCCCTTAGTCATTGAGTAATAAAGATGGCATGGCAAATTATAAACAACACACTGCTTATGGTTTAATTGTTTCATTTTGTTTAATTCCTTGCACTTTCATTGACGTTCCTCTATGCCGCAGGGTCCCTTTTGTTTATTTACCTTCTCATGTCCTCCTGAGTTCACTTTCCAGTTATATATAGAGTGGAAACCGTCTCCGGCTGTTTGTAGAACTTCTTCACCGATGTGAAAATCTGCTGAGTGAACAGTGTGTGCTTTTGCCTTTGAGTCTGAATTCTGTTGTAATTGTAAAATTGCTATTTCATGCTTGGATGCGCACGGCGGCCTTCGTTCTAACTATCGAAGTACACTTGACCAAATTGTAGGCGTAATTTACTACTTATGCAATTAGCTCATTATAGTTCTATCTCCGGGTAAAAGCCAGCTGTACTTACATGTTGCTCTATAACGGCAGGATCGGAAAGAACACTTCTCTGCAAAGGAAGTTAGTTCTATATTCATGGACAATTATGGTTACGCACTCATTGACGATTCTTGCGACCAATAAAAGAAGAATCATGTTCATTTTTCATGGTCATGAGTTTGATTTCTGCCCATTTCTACCCCATCTTTCACACGATTACCAATGAATTGACTTTACCATAGTGAAATATACCCATTATGACTTCAAATGTTTTGTTTATTACGTTTAAACAGATAAAAATGAACAATTTAATGTTCTCGTTTGAGAAGATTGAATACATTTTTCTCCTGGGGAAAAAAAAAATATTATTACTGATCATTTGGCTGCATTATTTTCACTCTAATGTTTTCATTAAGAGTAGAAAAGTGACTTTATTTATTACACACTATAGCCAGCGATGGATACACGCATACATTTTGAAATCCTCAGCGTGGCAGAAGCTTTATCAGCATGGTTCAGTAGTAATTCTGGCATTAATCATCTTACAGCAACTGTTAAAAGTCACCATTGACCATTCATGTTCAGTCATTGTCTGTATAACAAATTTACTCCATTATGGTAAAGCTTTTTTTCTTTTTCATCATTTATCACAGTGAGACAGCATAGAAATCCAGTTCCTAAATATCTTCAGCAGCTGCAGGATGTAAATCAAACGAAGTATGACCTCTTCACTGCGAGTCATGCTATATGGAAAGGTCTGCTTCATCCTCCGCGTTTCAACCCCTCATACTACATTGAAAAATCTGTCTCTGGCGTTGAATTTATCTTGCGTTGCATTCCTTTTGCGCGCAGTTGGCAATGCACTCGACACATGGTGTTGGTTTACCTTTATCTCGGTGCGCTCATTTGTCATTTTGATGAAGTGTCGTCATAAACGTAATCTTAATTGCTTCTGCAGTCATATCTTTGAGAATATGGAGAAAAAAACCACAAACAATTTACACCACAATTGATCACAGGTGATCCCTAATGATGACGGAAGACTTTGTGTCTTTAGATGTAGAGCTGTTTTTGTTCCATTTTTTTTACCATTTCCAGTGATGTGTTGCCTCAAAATACAAAGATGGAAGTGTTAAGTGATTGAAACCAGAAGCCTCTTAATAAGTAAAGTATGTTAAAGTAAAATTTAGTGAATTGAATACATATATTTTAATTTGTATCATTTTGTATTGTTTTTAATTACCCAGTGTTGCACTGACAAAGTCATCATTGCTGCAGGACCAGTATGCAGGAAGTCTACAAAAAGTTCTATTCTTGGCTCCACAGTGCAGCACAGAGTTCTACACAAACTTCCAGCCTCAGAGGATTTATCTGTCCAGTGGATACATGTTATATATGACGGCAATGTGTCTGCTAGAGCCTGCAAATGATCACTTTTCCAAATGCTAACTGCTGTTAGCTCCCTGTAGCCTCTGTGGTTTCGTTTTACTTTTTTTTTTTTTATAAATACTACTAAACAAAGCGTTCTGAACAGGGCTATTTTAGCAGACGGATTGAACTGCTTTGGTGCTTCATCCTTATGGTATTTTTGACCAAAGCATGTCACAGACATGTTCATTAGGACACCAGGGAACTAGGTTAACTTGAAGAAATAGGATATAATATGGGACCTTTAATGTCTAATTTGCTGCCATTAATCTACAAGAAGAAATATGATTTCTAATCTCACCCGTTTTGCATTTATCTGCCGGTTAAAGCAAGCACAATTATTTGAATTTGCGACCTTTATATTAACATGGCGTCTTCCAAAGAATCAAATATGATTTGTCTGTTTTTCAGCAAAACATCACTAAAATATTCAGGCGCACCAAAGGGCAACACCACTGTGAAATTATGCTAATTTCATTCATCATCAAATCATGTTTGCCATTGTTGGGATACAATGGTGGCAGCTCAAGCATCTAATAAACTAATAAACATGAAGTTGGCACTCAGGGCTGATGCAGAATCATATTTACTGTGCATGTCGCCCCCAAAACAGACAAAGAAATATAACACTCAGTTAAGGTCGCTTTAAGCACAACAAAGAAAATTGTGGTCAAAGGTTGTTTTTTTTTGCCTTAGAATTATAAAAATAAGCATGTACGTTTTTGAATGTCATGGATGTGATTTGGCTGCTCTTACCTAAAGAGTCGTGTGGCTAAAAAAAAGGATCATGATGTTTCTCCCAACAGTCTTTTAGACGCCCACTTTTTTTTTTTTGTGTTGACGCTGCAGGGGCACAGTCAATGAAAGGTCACGCCTCCTGTGGAGTGAATAAAAATAGACCCAAGCAGACTTTGCTGCAACATCAAACTAATGATGCTGGAGCAGAATTGATTTGATTCATTTAGAGGAGAGCCACGATGGGGTGACTTTCATATAGCAAGTCAATGATAGAACTTGGTGTAATGCAGCCGAATGTAAGCGAACACATGTGTGATAGGGTTAGAAAGCAAAGATGCTGATGAGGAATCAGCAGCCTTGTCGGCCACACATGAGGCATTTGCTTGGTGCGTGTTTCCGATATGCAATTTTAAAATCTGATTGTCATGTGAAAGGCACAATATTGATTCATAAAATCCTCTTAAACTCTTGCCATTTCGTTGTTTGTTACTTTGCCATTCATGGTGGAGAACCACACATCACTGTTCAGATGCTTATTGTTATTTTCCATAGAGAGAGTTCAAACGGTAGTTTATTCGTGTCCTACAATATCGCTGAAAAACACCATGTTCACCATCCAAGCTCTGCTCAATAGCACCCTCTGCTGGGCAGTTGCATCAAACAGTCTGGTGCACTTCTGGGCTGTATATTTTGAACTCAAGGCAGTTTTTAAGTTTTGAGTTAAGGCCTTGACATACTAAGCAAGAACATAGAAATGTGTTGTTCTTGATGGGGCAAGGACAAAGTTATTTCTGACCAGGACATTTAGGGAATGACAACATTTTACCACGCCCACTTCAAATTTCTGGCCAATCACACAATAGTTGTCAGACACCAAGAAAAAACTTCTGCCAAGATGAACTCTCAAACGAGGGCTGCAAGAAAAATAATGACATAATTCTTTTCTTGCAGAGAAAGAGAGAACAATTTTTGTACAGGCCTATACTGTAGAGCTGCACTGTGTGGTTTTATTAAATAAAAAGTATATACATTTTAACGTAACCATTGTCAGGTTACAGAGAGTCAAATTATTTCCTATTTGCAGCAGAAAAATCAGACGCAATACCCAGCCTATACTTTCAAGGAAATCACCCAGTGGAACTGAGAGCTCAGAGGCTGGTGTGCAGATGAAAATCTCCTGAGCACACGCTTTATTACCTCTGCAAACACAGTGTTCTCAGCAGGAGGAGATCAACAAGTTATGCGAGCCATTTTACAGCTCGCAGAGATGAGTTATGGCTTCACAAAACCAATAGTTAGGTGTTTTCTTTCGTGTGTGAAAATCCCTGTAAAGTGATAGAAAATATCACATCTGACTTTGTCACCCCACAAAGGTAAAATGTGTTTGTCAGTAGTTAAAAATGAAGTTTTAAATCATGTAACATTCAGCTTCATTCTCTGCCCTAAGATGGTGGGAGCGTGGCTGCTTTTTCAGGAGGTTTTGCCTCACAGAAGCTCAGTGCACTACAATATATTTACCTGTACACATGAATGCTCTCTTGAAGGCGTTGAGCAGCATTTTTGAACCCTTAAAATCACCATTTGAAGCACATGAAAAGTTCTGTGATTAACTGAACAAGCTGACGAAAGTTCATTTTTGCAATTTGTTGCCACACTTCTATTCCCCTTTGGCCCGAGTTAAGAATAACTGTGCTTTCAGCAAGTTCATCTGCACGCAGTTCAAGGTGTGATGGCAACAGTGCAAATGCACGGCATCTGCTGTGAACGCTCTGTAGCCTCTTTCCAGCAGAAAGAAATTCTGCAGTAGATACACAAAACAAAGTGCAGGGTGTGATTTCTATCCTCTTCTTTTACACGGTGTTTGGGTATGAGACGTATTTGAAAAAAAAAAAATGTTCTGGTCATGTTCTGAGTTAATTCTTCATTATTTATTTTATTTCAGAATTGTGATGTTTAATGTTACTGCGAAAAGGGACTGTTTCATTACATTAAACGTCTTATTTTATTAATGTTTCTGCCGTGTAGAGTAATAAATTAACACAGGGTTTCTCTTGGGTGAGATATATTGCGCCATCCGTAGAAAATCCATTACCGCTGTACACGGTTATATCATTCAAATGTTAATCTCGTGAAAGGGATATGATTTTATTTGAGACTGTTAATGGTTTCAACAGCGCCGACGGTTTGACTGAACGCAGCGAGATACGTCTCGAGGTTTGATAAAGGTTGCACTTTTCAGAAAGGAGTAGACGGTGTCGTTCCATCAGGTCTGAACCATAACTTGTCCAAAGGGCTGCATACTGGGATTCTTTTTTCGTTCTTCTGCTCTCTGGGCTGCTGATATTACTCGTTTTAGTGAATAGATGGTTGCTGGAGGAAAGTAAGATGTTATCTTATAAGTTTGTGCGTTTTACAACTGTTTTGTATTCGTCCAACAAAGAAAACTTTTCTGGTTTTAAGCGTCGATGAAGCACTGACTTGTTGAACCTGTTGTGACAAAAGCTTTGATGAATTTTATGAATTCTTACCGTCACTTCGTTTGAATGAATGAGACCTTGGGTAGCCTTTTGTTTGAAATGCTTCCTTCATCTAAAATGGTTACATTGAAGAAACAATGTGGGGGCGAATATGTTATAAAACCCAAGTTGCGCAGGAGTTGGGTTTGTAAGTGGATGATTTGCTTGCAGCATTAAAAGCTCCCATTCATTACCTCCAGGATTGCTATTGATCCGCCAGTGGCTGCATGTAGGGGCCTTTGCAGCTGCATAGTGCAGAGCTATCTGTGCCAATGTGATGCATCATATCATCCACACATTGCTTCATAGGAAATACCCTACTGTATGGAATCGTATATGTGCTTTGTATGCAGATACAGTTCCCTGAGATTGTGAAAGGGATTTAGGACTGAAGCCTGTCTTTTTCTTTTTCAATTGTTTTTCTAATGAAGGGATAAAAGCTTTGCTGGATGAAGAAGTGCCGTCGAATATATATATAAAAAAAAATTCATTCTGGCAGTCAGCCAGTTTGGTCAGCAGAATTTGCTGTCCATCATCGGCATACGGTATATCTACATTTTTTGTCTTCGTATTGCAAGTGAAAGGTTTTTTTTTGTTGGATTAACAGCAGTGGAGACTGTAAGACGACAACACTTTTATTAACACTCAAGGTATTGAGCATAGACTGTTGGTGGACATAGTGGTTTGGTTTTCTACAGGAAGCCAGTGAAGAAGTTACTAAAATAACATGTTCTTCTGGATTTAATGGTTTCAATGACTTGTTTTAGGTCTTCTTCAATAGCACATGTTGTCAGTTTTGTCAATAAGGTTTCTATTCAGTGGAAAATAGATGATAAAGTAGGGCACATATGTCTGGACAGTGGACACCAGTCTGATTGAGAGCTGGTATTGTCCAATAGGTTGACATCTGTGAACTTTAATTTTCGAAACCTCGCCAATGGTGCCGGGCAAATCCCGTATTCGTCATTGTCTCAATATGTTCTCTAAAGCTGCTGCCTCATGCTATTGGGTCTAATATGTACATATATATGTGTTTTCTTGCTAACTTTACCATCTACCTCTTGTGTGTGTGTTCCAGGAAGCAATGGGGGAGAACGCAGGTGTCCACGGCCCAGCGGAGGACAGGAAGGAGAAGGTGCCCAGCCCACATCTCAGCCAGCTGGTGGTCCTCACTAACAGTGGAACTCTTTATGGGTTAGCTCAGAGAGTGGTGGCCACTGAGTCTCTGTGAGTACACTGCACTTCAGTAATACAACAGATAGTTATGTGTATATGTACTGTCACAAAGATAATGAGGGCAGTGCTTGTTTCATGTCAGCATTGTTTTGTTCTGGCCTGTGTGATATAAACTACCAGTTTTCCAGTAAAACTCACACTTTTATTCATCAAAAGTGTTGCAAAAAATCAATAGAAAATATAGTCAAGACATTGACAAGATTAGAAATAATGATTTTTATTCAAAATAATCATTTTGATTTCGTCAGAAAACCAGCAAAACTGTTTTCAGCTGTGCTAACGTCATTGCACAAGGATTTTCAAGGGTTTTCTAGTCATCCAATAGCCATCTAATGCGATTAGCAAACACAATGTACCATTAGAACACTGGAGAGATGGTTGCTGGAAATGGGCCTCTATACACCTATGTACATATTTCATTAAAAACCAGACGTTTACAGCTAGAATAGACGTTTACCACAATAACAATGTATAGAGTGTATTTCTTATTCATTTAATGTTGTATTCATTGAAAAAAAAATAGTTTTTCCTTAAAAAATAAGGCCATTTTTAGCGACCCCAAACTTTTTGAACAGTTGCATTCATCATTCACATCAATAAAGCTTCATAAATTAACAAAGTGGGAAACATTAAATTGTAGGCCCTACAGTGGGGCAGTGGCTAGCATCGTTGCCTCACAGCAAGAAGGTCACCAGTTTGGAAACCATGTCCAACCAAAGGCCTTTCTTTGTGAAGTTTTTATGTCCCTGTGTGCATGTGGACTCGCTCCAGGTTCTCCGGCTTCCTCACACGGTCCAAAAACATGTAGAGGTTAATTGAAAGTGAAGAGTGTGAAAGTGAACGGTTGTTTTGTCTCTGTGTGTTGGCCCCGCCATGGACTGGCAACCTGTCGGGTGTGTGTACCCTGCCTTTCACCTTCAGTCAGCTGGGATTGGCTCCAGCACATGGAGGAGAGAGCAGTAGACGACGAGTGAATGAAAACGTTATTGAAGTAGCTGCACTTTTATCCCCAAAGATAATTCATAGCCTCTCTTCCTAAAAATGTAAATTTGGAATCATCTCTTATAATTAGTCTCAGTTTAGTTTAGTCTTGTCGGTGCAGTTGTTCTCATTTCACCCTGCCACGACTGCACGGTGCACAAAAGCACCCTGATTAATTCATTAGGTTAAACTATAATCAGTGCTGATAAAACTCTTGGATCCTGAGTGGTGATTTTATGTTTTAAAATAACCAAACATCCCCCCAAAAAAATACAGAAAATCAAAGAGCTTGAGTCCAGCGGCTGTTGCGCGTTGCTTTTTTGCAGACAGGACATTGACTTTATTGACGACAGAACTGCATGAACATTAGCTGTCAGTATCATTACTGAACCTCCAGGAGGTGCCATTTTAAGCATCATCTTGGAAAGAATAAGAACTGTTGTTCACCATAAAGCGAGCCCAGAGCAAAAATCAAAGACGAGAGCTCAGTCCAGTTGGATGTTTGTCCTTCCAGCTGTTGTTCAAGTGGTGTATTCACACATGTGTGATCAGATAAGTGTGAACTCCAGGGCCTGCGTTTTCTTCTCTGAACTGCACTGTGTTGCTGTGTGTTAACACAATCTGTGCCCGCTAACCTTAATGTGATTTTCTCTGTTCCGTGAAAGGAACAGCGGTGCACGGGGCTCAGTGGTTGGGGCTGGCTGTGTTTATGTAGTGCTTTCAGATTAAGGGCTCTATACATTATGTATGAATTTAACACATGATGTAAAAGCACATGGAATAAATGACGTCCAACTGTGGAACACCGCAGAGAGGGACACTGTGCTGGACTTGTGGTTCATACCAATTAGTCCCCTATAATTAACCATATGTTTGTTTAAAGGGGGCATATTATGCAAAATGTAATTTTTAATCATTTTAATACTACCCTATGAGTCGGCAAAGTGTGAAAAAAGATGACTCACTCATGTTTTTGTGGTCCGCCTCAGTCTAAGTACAGGAGATAAAACACGCAATGTTGACTTCCGCACTTATTGCTACGTCACAATGAGACATTCCTTGAATTGTTGTCTCGCGGAGCTTCGCTTTGTCCCTAAAAAAAGTGCAGGTGAGGGCAGGGTGCTCTATTTTTGTCCGCACAGTGCAGCACAGAGTTCCACACAAACTTCCAGCCTCAGAGGATTTACGTGTCCAGTGGATACATTTTATATAGGATCAGCAAATTATCTCTTTTCAAGCTGCTAACTGGAGACTCAGTGACACTCATGTAGTTTCCTGTGTCTCATTTGCATTTAAAGAGACAGGCACTCAAAAGCAAGCGTTCTGAACAGGGCTGTTTTGGCAGGGTGATTGAACTGCTGTGGTGCTTCATCCTTAAGGTATTTTGACCAAAGCATGTCACAGACATGTTCATTAGGACACCAGGGAACTAGGTTAACTTGTAGAAATAGGGTATAATATGAGTCCTTTTATCCTCAGAATAACACCTAATTTTAATACTAGTGTACTGCACAAATGACAACAATGACAAATGAACTGGTCCCAAGAAAAAATTAATGGCATGTACTCTGGACTCATAACTCATGATTAGGTTTTCACTCTCAAATATTGATATTGGTGTCAAGGGTCTTGTAACTCAGATTTTTTCTTTTCTGTGGAAACAAATTGTTGTTTATCTAAACTGGTCACCCCCCCCCCCCCCCCTAGATTGGACTGTCCCATCATTCACACTGCTGTTGACTTGTAAAGAGATTGCTCTGTGAGCCGCGCAGTACTGAAGCACTCATCCTTGTTAAACTGAGCCGTGAACTTCAGCCCACTCAAACCTGCTTCCTCAGTTTTCATTAAGTGCACGCTAACATGTCAGAGGCATCATTCAGTCTGAGTTGGGAGGTCTTTATTTAGTCAGTGCTGGACTCACAGAGGAACTGGGCTATTAGGTCGGTCCTTATTGATTTTTTTTCCCCTCTCCCTGTGTTTTGTTTCTTCACTGCTTTGCTTGGTCTCAGTATTTTTTCAAGCATAATTGGTATCTCAATATCATTACTGTTGCTTTATTTGTTTGACACGCGCGATGCTTTGTGGGAAATAAACGGCTGCATCTGCTTGTTTGAAAAGGACGTAATTATAGCGAGAGAACGTTTCAAGAACACTGCAGCATTTGCAGTTTACAGAAAACACTTGGGGCAAGTGAAGTGAGCATCGTTGGAGGTTGGACATCTGTGAACACGAATGCCAGATTTAATATCGGAATCTAAACAGCAAAAAAAATAAATACCCTGGGTGTTCTGAATTAGTTCAGCTTTGACGGTTGTAAGGATTCAGTTCACTCGTGATGATGATAAAACTCATTTTTAGGGCTGACGTTTGTGGTGCTGCAAATTTGTTTTATTGGCAGTTTGAGGGCAGTTTCATCAATCCTCATGTTTCATCAGTCCTCATGTCCTTCGCCATTTGGCCCTTTTGTTCCTTCTGCACATGCAGAGCCTCTTTTTTTTTTTTGGCTCTCATTGGTCAACGTCACTCACGCGACGAAACAAGTTGTAAGAGTTTGTCAGGAGGTTGTAAGGTGTCTCAGATCCATTCTAGATTGCCGTTCGCCAGACACATTAAATGGTAGAAACTATTGATTTTTTGTGGACGACGGGTCCTGACACCCTACATCTGTGAGATCGTGCTATAATCATGCTTAAAACTCAAAAGTCTGACCTCAGCACATCTACACTGGAACATCTTGGGCTGAAACCATTTCTAAATTAATTGCTTTGATAATTGATCATCAATTCATAATAGAATAATAGGAGCATTAAGTCGCAGCCCTCGAATACTGAAACTATCCTCAAACCAGAATTCTGTCAGAAGTAACTCGTAGGAGTAGACGAATCACTCCTGGAAAAAAAAGAAACATCAGGAGAGCATTTGTCTTCTTTTATGTTACAAACATTCTTCAACACGTTATGATGCCTCCGCTGGGCTGAGCTTTATCGGCTTCTGACAACTTTGTTTTCTTCACAGTGTGTTTTTGGCAGAACAGTTTGAGTCCCTCCAGTCCCACCTGGACACAATGATGCCTGCAGCCAAGAAGCCTTTCCTGCAACAGTTTTATTCTCAGGTATTGTAGACAACATCGCACACATCCACCTAAAAATCTAATGGTTAAACTCATTGTAAATCTCAGTCAGCTATGGGACGTTAAGATAAGATAAAAAAAAAAAAAAAAGGACAGTTATTAATTTAATTTATACGGTAAATAATATATATTGCCTTTGAGTTGTCCTTGATTTTCTCCCTCAACACAAATCAATATGTACAGTAGCACTGCAGCCCGGCATTCAACCCTGCACTCTGAGCAAACAAGAAGTTGTATGTTGCTCATATTCATTTGACATTTTGAAATGTGCATGTGTACAGGGATGGCTGTTTTCCCGCTAGCATCAAATGAATGTCACGTCTTGTGATTTTTGTGCAATAGACGACTCCTTGCGACTCGGAGAAACATGTCTCCCTGAAGAGAGACTTTTGACTTTATGTCTGCCTCTGTTTCCTGCTTACATCATGTTCAGAGAGACACAATGACAACATCGGCTCTGTCTTGTTTTTTTTTTGTTTTGTTTTTTTTACCCTCAGACGGTTTCTACAGCCAGTGAACTGCGGAAACCCATATACTGGATTGTGGCCGCCAAAGCCATCGACTACGAGCAAATGTTACTCTTGATGGCTGGAGTGAAATGGGACATCAGGGAGATAATGTCACAGCACAATGTTTATGTGGACGTCCTTTTGAAGGTAACATTTCACTTGAAATTCAGATGACTGCTAATAATTTACTGCAGATTGGTGCAGTAAGGAGACACAAGACTATTCATTTTTTTTACAGGAACAGAACTGTTTTAAGGGAACAGAACACTTTTTAAATGTCCAGTTTGTAATAATTGACTCACTTGACTTAATCCTCTTCACCTGTCTGGGAGCATAGGGCCTCAGTGAAGTCTCAGTGAGGTCTTCTTCACCTCTTGCCATGAGGTGTTGGCTCTAGTTAAGTCCTTGTTGACACCTCTCCTCCAAGGCAGCCGTGGCCTTCCTCGCCTTCTCTTCCCTTGAGGATTCCACTCAAGGCCAGATCTAGTGATGGATACAGGAGGCTTTCGTAGGGTGTGGCCTATCCATCTCCATTTCCTTCTTCTCATGGTGACTTCCACCAGTTCCTGGCCTGATCACTCGAGTAGATCTTGATTACTAATCTTCCTTGGCCACCAGATTCCAAGGATATAGCGTAGTCTTGATATCATGAAAGTTTGGAGTTTTTCGATGATAAGTTGTGTAACATCTAATAGTGAGACAAACGGCAGACTCCTCCACTCACCCCTTTTTCCCAAGCGTATCCAGGAACGTGGTCTTTGCATACCAGATGTTTGCAGAGTGAGCTTCCTGGTTTGTCTCTTCAGACTCTTATAGAAACATGGCAGCTTCCGTAAAGCAAGGCCCTTCTCTAAAGTATATAGAAAATACTTATTTTTAAGCCCTAAAACCAAAGTATTTTCTTTTAAAAGCAATGATACACTCCTAAATCTTAAACACTGACCTTTTAAAGTTCTAGGGAATTTCACATGCCCACCACAGGGCTGTTAAACAAGATACATCATGGCTAGTCTTCTTTTATACAATGCTTGTCAAGTTAAGAAGGTGCTAGCCACAGTGAAGGGCAGCTAAGAAAAACAAACCAAATATTTAATGACAGCAGTGTTTTTTCTTTTTTTTTTTGCAAATGCTCCATGAATTGAGCACTAACTCGTGGAGACACATCCATTTTACCACACAGCATGGCTGCGAGGCGCTTTGTTTTGGTTGGTTCTGTTCCCATTACACAGGGGGAACTTTAGCTTTAGCTGTGTTTCTGGTCGTGTTTGTTTTGAGTCGCTCTCACGGGGATTCACAGCACCCAGGTTTTTGTCGAAGTGCCTGGCGTTTCGACTATATGTAGAGCTCTTTACTTCCTGGTTGGTTCTCACAAGTAGGAATTTATTCATAGACTTTTAATATCAATTATTTGGGATGGGGTGAATAATTTAGTACATGAATGAGATTTGGAGAGCTGAATGCAGATCTCCCCCTCAAGTTTTAGCATTGTTTAAAGATGTTTGAGCTCACCTGTCCCTGAAGTACTTTTTTAAGAATTGGAAATGTCTTTATGCATACTGGCTACTTATCCCTTCATAAATGTTGCATGGTGCAGAAAGACACTTGGCCTGGGTTTCCCAGGCCCTTACACTCGCAGACTAAAGGTCTGAAGGGCTCACTGTGGTGTGAAATCCTGAACAGACCAGCACCAAACTGCAACAAATCCTCATTTACAATGTGCACCAGCTTGGCTTAGAAATCTTTTTTTTATTATTATTAAATCACAGATGTTGCTGAAATCCCTTTAAAATTAATGTGATATTCAGAGTCAAAAATCATCTGCTAAATGGCTTTGAATGGCTCATGGATCGTTCTCCTCCTCTGGCTATGTACTTAAACCTAACTAATTTGGTTCTGAGCAGAAATTACCTGAAAGGAAATGTCTGTCTCAGTGGCTGGTTGAAATGTGTACGCTGTCAAAACGATCCAGCGCATGGACTGACACGTCGCGTATCAGAACTAGCATGTACGTTCCCCATCGAGTGCTAATAGGCTTCTCTGCCAACTTGTCAGACACCCACAGTACATATGGAAGGCGCCGTGTACACTGATTGAAAAGGGTGTGCTACATTTTTGTTGTACAGCACAAAGGAGAATATTTTATTCATGAATTCAGGTTGATCACTGGTACTCAACAATGGCAATGATTTGCATATAAAGTGGCAGCAAATGCAGCAGCCGCAGACTTCATTGACAAAATATCAAGTCTGTTGTTTGTGAATGAATAACCCATCATTTTCTAAGATGCAAAATTAATGGGCACGTATGCCTTAAAATTCGGGTTCACTTTCATCAAATATGACGCAAAGGCATCAGGTGTGCGCTTGTCAACACGCGGGAAAATCAGACGCCTTACATGGGACACATTCATCACATTAACGACCACGGTCCTTATGTGCTGCAGTTTCTCCCTGATATACAGCAGCAAATCATACCGTAAATTGTAAGTTAATCCATAATTAAACCTTTCAGAGGGAATGGTATGTTCAAAATATGTAAATGCCCTGAGACTGGTTTCGTTCACGTCAAAAACTTAACGTGAGATCATTTGGAGTGTCTCCAAACCAGAGAAAGGCTTTCACCAGCTCACAAATAATTTGTTAATGCCTGTTTCAGGCCTTGGTAGATTCATACTTCCTGCTTTCGTCTTTTCAGCACTTTGGGATGTTTTGTTTCCCCTCAGTCCAGACCACAGAATCATAAAAAGAAAAGCCTGACCCAGACTGCTGTAGGCCTCTTATCCTGAAGGGAAAATATATCTTTCATTGATCTGATTTACATATGCCACCATTTATTATTTATATATATAAAAAAAAGAGAGATTAACAGCAAACCTTAATGCTGTTTATTCTCCACAGGGTGTAAATAACTGAAAAGTGCTTTTCACAGCATGAGGCTGATTTATAACCCTGTGTGGTTTTACAAGTTAAGACTGGCAGAGCTGCAGTTTGGCTTATCCAAGAACCCACTGGTGCTCAGACTTTTATTTTGTCATGTCTTCCATTTGGAAACCAAAGAGACTGTGTGTTTTCTGTTTTCGGTCTGTCTTTGAGGCTGTAGTTGTGCAGGGCTGTGTTCGTACAGTAAATCCCCTGCCTCGCACACAGGTTCGTGTTTGTTAAATGTACCTAATATGTCCCTAAACGTCCATCTGTCAAAAATTATCTGCATAGTTTATTTCATCCCGCGTTTCATAATGCTTCAAAATTCTCTTTCGGGTGAATTAACTTGGGATTTCTCCTCCATTTTTACTCAGGAGTTTGAGCAATTCAACAAGAGGCTGAGTGATGTTTCCAGACATGTGCGCATTCCGCTGCCTGTGTCCAACGTCTTGTGGGAGCACTGCATCCGTCTGGCCAACAGGACGCTTGTCGAGGGGTAAGAGAGTCATAAAACACCTCTTCAGCTTCAAGGGCTTCTGTGCAGCCTGACGTCACGCTTATGAAATCATGGCCAGATTTATGAATATATTTTTTTTAATTATCACCTTCTGTGTAAATTATTGCTAAAAACTGTGTGTGAAATGTTCCCCCATTTAAAGGTTATATACGTGTATTTTAAAGCTCACATAGAGTGGTCCTGTTGCACATATATGTTAGTTATGGAGGTCTACTTACATACATTAACTTGTTTTTATGGTCAAAAATCTCCTAGTTGCTGTAAACGAGCCGAGAAATCTCTCTTTTCTGACGCTGTCCTCAGCTCAGAAGACAGACTGTGTTGTGATTGGCCAGCCAGCGTAGAGCCTTCCCAACTGTCTTGTGATTGGCCAGTACCCCGAAGTGTCATAATCAGCACACCCGCTCTCAGAAGCGCAGCTCCCCCCTCTGGAACGGTGGATGCACTGCTACTCATTATCAAAACATTGTTTTAACAATGTTTAAAAATAGCTTTGTCACGACTCAGTCGCTTTTATGACTTTGACCCCGGAGTCAGACCCAGAGTCACAAGACACTGTCGCTCGTGAAACACCTCCACAACGTACATTATTCTTCTTCTGCGGTTCAATGTACGCAACCGGCTGTTTACGTAACCGGACCAAGTTTTTTCAGAGCTCTCGCTGAGCCCGAGATTACAATAAAACACAGCGTTCTCAGCAATGGCAGAACTGTTTGTTTCGAAACTTCAGGGCTTCGTAAACAAGGTAATGACGCAGATACACACTAAAAACAGCCTTAATTGGAACTTCCGGTCTAGCTTCGTTTTAAATATGTACGACAGTGACCTTTAGCTCCTTTGCCGGTATTTAAAACTTTCACGTCCACATACATAACTGTCTAACTGTCTGCTTTATTTTTCTTAACATTTGGTTAATTTTCACACATTAGCATCCAACCGACATTGAAAGTGAGAGCAGCAATAACTAACTGGAGTAACATTATATACGTTAAATATCCACCGACAATGTCAAAGAGCAAGAAGGGGAGATAGCTAACCTAGTTAGCTAAACTTGGCTACTTTAACCTTGGCTACCGAAACACAAAACCAAAGCAGATAACGATTTTGCAGCCCACATATGACGGTCATTTTGTGTGTGTTGATATTACATATTTCTAAATGAAATTGTGACAAAGAATTGGTTTGACTCACATCTAGAATTGTACAACTTGTCTGTTGGGACAAAAAAATACATTGAAATTAGCTTTTGTCCATGTCCATTTGGTACCATCCTTGTTCTTCTGTTGAAATTCTTTCATTAAAGGGTTGATAAAGGCAATGCTCTGCCTTATTAATGTGATATACTGACATATGTTCACATAGCTAAGAGTATATATCATAGTCTGATATCGGTTAGAGTCTTCTGTTTAAAGTTATCGATTATGAGGCTGCAGGGGTTTCGCTGCAGGTCTCTAAGTGCAACTGAACCTGGTGAACTTCTCTGGGTTTTCTTTTTTATTCCTGCTTGCAGTACTTGAAACTCAGGCTGAAAGGTTGCTCTTTGCTAAGCTTTCACACACAAGAAACACTGTGTCGTTACATCTATACAAACACGCATATGTAGGTTGGCTGTTAATAAATGAAAGCCCTGAAGGTCAGATGCACTGTAAACGTTATTTGAATTATCATTTCCACCCATGTATTTTTCAACGGTGAGAATTTTACCTGTTGCCATACATATTTGGATGCATTTATTCATGAATGTATGAAACTTTTTTTTTTTTAATTCAGCAATACACCCCTCTTACTCCTCACTTAACTTTTGTGCATGAAATATTTATGTAGGATACCTCAGCAGCCACTGAAGGTTATTCAAGTTGATACCCAATTACACAGCATTGAAGGCAACAAGGACGTACACAAAAGAAATGCATGAATTGCTCAAAACGGCAAAGCAACGGAGCTAAAAATGCAGTGAAGAACCTGTAAAATTGTGGTTTTAAGAGCGGATTTGCAAATGTCTCTTCTATACTCTCAGGTTACAGCCATAAATAGTGTCCCTAAGCCTGCGTCATGAACAGATACCAAACAATACTAGTGATTTATTTCATCGAAGAGATTTGAAACCCACCGTTGACCACGTCTACCATGTGTAAGAAAGCCCACGGAGTGGTTTTCTTGACTCTCTTTTTTTTTTTTTTTTTTTCAGTTTAGTCCACAGTTTGAACATCTGCACATCATAAATTTAAAATGCAAAAGTCTTTCCAAAGCACGCAGTGAAGGCACCGTGGTGGAAATTACATAAAGCACATATGAAACCTGAAGACTCGGGTTTCCAGGTTCATTTCTGTCTCGCTGTTGTATCTACCACATTCTGCCTTATAAGCAACAGGGTGAGGATCGGTGACAGAAGATCACAACAGTGTGTTTTTTCCACCCTCCCCTTGGCATCTGTTGTAACCCCGCTTCCCCCCCGCTGTTTTCTTTCTCACAGTCTGTAAGTCAGTGTGTGAAGTAGGTTGTCAGACTGACGTTAGACGCCGAGTAATGGTGACATAGTGAGAGGCTGACAGTTATCACGAGGTTACACACACAAACACACACTTCATTGGGAATAAGAAACTCTCGATGCCGACACACACTGCTAATTGTAAAGGTGACGACGGCAGCCGTTAGGAACTGTGGTTTATTTCTCTCCGAGTGTTAAAAGGAGAACAGGAAACATTGGACTTTATAAAGCAGAGGTGGAAGACTTGTCTTCACCCACAGGGGAAGATGGATGAGTTTACAGCTCTGCACAGTTTACGAGTACTTTTCGTCCCCTGCATAAGAGAAAGTTTTAACCTTTTCTGCTAGAGAGGGGGGGGGGAAAGGTTAAAAATGACTTGCAATGTTTGGCAAATTTAAACCTCTGTTGCTGCAGGAGGAATTTCTGCGTCCAGAGACACGGCAATATGGTGGCGTGAGCATTAATAGGCAAAGCTCAGGCACTCTGTGTCAAACTCTGGCAGGCCTGAAAAGACAGAGAGAGAGAGAGAGAGAGTGAGGCACAGAATGGAAACACAAGAAAGAAAAAGTTTGAAATGTGAGACACAGAGTGTGTGCGGAGAGCCGACCTGCCTGTGTGGAGATGTCAGACACTGACCTGCCAGTAGTCAACGGTCACACACATGCCCACGCACACACTGAATATTGGATAAAAGGCATAAAACTGATGTTCTGACACATATTTGATCGATAAACACCACCGGAATCGGCCCTGTTCGACAATCGGTCTCAGCATTTTGACACAAAGTTTAGAATCAGGACCACAAAAACTGAACAAATAAATGAAATAATGGTACAACAGTAATATGAAATGACAAAAATACACATACATAATACATATTCAGCTATTTACAAATCGAATTTCATAAATGTCAAATAAAAAATAATGTATAAATCAGGAGCAAGCAAGATAAAGCGCACTTTCTGTCTGCTTTACTTATAGGAATGACTCGTGACCTCTTCTCTTTCTGCTTCCATTAGTACAAGGTTTTGACAGGTTTGGCATTCTCCCATGCATTCATACTTACTCCTAAACTCAAATAAACATCGACGTATGACAAACGCATCACACGGAACGACGTTGAATGAATTTGGTAATTCAGAGGGAACCGCAGGAGGGTAAATGTACTGCTTTTATGTGGCTTTTAGTCTGTGCATCACTTTGGGTTTCTTTTGTCTCATTCGCACACACACACACACACACACTGGTTTCCATACTTCCATTCATTTTCTGGAGCTCTAACCTTGACCTCAGCCTAAACTTTAAAGCACGTCTTCACCTTAAAATGTAGTAATTAACATTATGCCTTATTAGGACCAGGTTTTGGCCCCCGTGAGAACTCCTGGTCCTGAAAAAGTCTGTGTTCATATCAGAAAAGGTCCCAAGAAGGTGCCAAAAACAAGTACACACACACACAGAGATGACTCAGCACCAGTAGGAGTTGTTAAGCGTTCAGTCAGTGTCTTGCTCAAGGACACTTGAGAGCAGCCTGGAGGAGCCAGGACTCTTCTGATCACTTGATGAACATTCATTCGCCCCAATTTGAATTTTTCGTTTCTATCCAGGATGAGTAGGGTTTTTAGAAAACTTCCCACCAAACATTCTTTTAACATTATTGCATTAATTTCATGTTGTTGTTATTATTTCATTAAAATGTGTGAATCAAAATGACTTCTTCACGCACTGACGACCGAGTGCTAATAAAGATGCTAATCCCCTGCTGTGTGCTCTTCTGCAGCTACGCTAACGTGAAGAAATGTAGCAACGAGGGCCGGGCCCTGATGCAGCTGGACTTCCAGCAGTTCCTCATGAAGCTGGAAAAGCTGACCGACCTGCGGCCCATCCCTGATAAAGAGTTTGTGGAGACCTACATCAAGGCTTATTACCTGACGGAGAACGACATGGAGCAATTCATCAAGAATCACAGGGTGAGACGGTGAAAGAGTGCTGTGAGAAGATTGATTGCTACACTAAAAGTCCCAGGCTAGAGGCAGGTTCCACATTAGTTAACACGTGTGAAATGAAACGAGAGACGAGCCAAACAGCAGTAAAACTCCACTCACACATCTAGTGTGAAATAGGCCTAACGCCAGGTTCGTACTGGTTACGTGTGTGTGTGTGTGTCGTGTCTGCGATGGGGGAACGTCTTGCTTTTCATTTCATCTCACACGTTTACTGATAAGCCTGCACATTTTTCCACATATTTCACAGCCAAAGAGACAGTAAATAATCCATATAGCTGTGTTTCCATCACGGTACAGATCGGTTTGGTACGGTACAGCCCTCGGTCAGGCTTGCGTTTCGACTGAGAACAGCACCGTTACTTGGTAGGCAAGGGTGTGTGCTGTGCCTGTTGGCTGTGTCAGCGGGATACGTCGTGTGACGTCGTACTGGTGTACGAACGTCATGCAACACAATAGACAACAGCGGTGAACGCTCAGTAGCACATTTTGGTTTCTGCTCGGTGTGTGTTTCCATTTGTCTCAACAAGAAAAAGTCAAGCTTCTTATGACAATAGATCGCAATCGGCTGATTATTGTGGGTCTAGCTTGTAATGGTAAATTCAAATTTCTCTGTCTCAGAGCTACGACTGCCCATCACCCTATACCTGCCCAACACAGAATACCTGGTCCTTTTGTGTATTGTGTATTGTATATTGTGTAATTAGCATGTCTAGCCTGAACTTGCACCTTCCTACAACATCTGCAGGGAGTCGTCTCCCCAATACCTACATTAGACAAAGTGGTGTGAAAACACCGCCTGGAAAGGTAGACCCCTTGTCTATTGGAGGAATGTGAAAGGGGAGTTGCTTAAGTATAAATGTGATATGTGAGCTATACTCTATATAGCTACACTATACTCTAGATCTTTCTCCCGCTAGGATCACTCCTGTGATCCTTGCAACAAAAAAAACTACTTGTCGGCCGGCAGAAGTATACCGTACCGTTACTCTGGTACCCCAAAGGGAAGGGTACTAAAAAATGGAATGGTTTTGTGCCTGTTATTTTAGTTATATTCCTAATATGTAAAATTGAAATATTCCTAAAAACATTTGTATTTTATTTATTTATATATTTTATATTTATATAGCGCTTTTCTAGTCTAGTCTAGTTTTGTTATTCACCTATTCACAGCAGACAGAGCATGTAGCATCTGGAGTAGGGCTGGGACAATACCACACCACCTTTTTGTGTCCGATACCAATACCGATATCACAAACTTGAGTACCGTACCTACCGATACCGTTATTGTTCCGATACAGTCATTTCAAAGAACAGCCCAAACCTGACTCTATTTCCATTTTTACTCTCTGTGCATAGTGAAGCAACAATTGAACCAAAATCAATACTGACCGATACCAATATCCATCCCTAATCTGGAGCGTATGAAATAATCTCCACAGCAGCTCAGCACCGGACACATACCCTGCATATACAACAGCAGAACAGTGCAGTCGTACAGTCTGCTTCTGCTTTTATTTATTTGACTGACGTTTCCGTGTGTGTGCTTTTTTAAACAGGAGTATTCCATGAAGCAGCTCGCCAACTTGGTCAACGTGTGCCTGGGCT
The DNA here is from genome assembly GCF_963457635.1 of Microchirus variegatus. Lineage (NCBI taxonomy): Eukaryota > Metazoa > Chordata > Actinopteri > Pleuronectiformes > Soleidae > Microchirus > Microchirus variegatus. The sequence goes on from NC_139814.1 coordinate 15,922,953, forward strand.
CACATATAAACAAGAAAGCTCGACAGAAACTCCTGGCAGCCATCGATGACATCGACAGACCCAAGAGATAGACTGACGCACAGCAGAGGAATCTCGATGTACCATTGACACCACACAGAGGGACTCCCACGGCGGAGCCCAGAGTTGAATGTCTTTAGTTTTTTGTTTTTGTTTTTAAGAACATGCTAACCAATGTTGACGTGCGTTCAGTGAGCTCTACAGCATGAGTGAGAGCTCTACGTGCAGGAGTGTACACGACCGTTTCTTAGGTTATATGTCAGATGTCTTTATACCGTTCAGCTTGTTGAAGTCACACTCAAAGCATGCCGCACTTATTCTCCGCGTAGACGTATCTTAACACACGAGTGCTCGGCTACAACCGTAGACCACAAAACCACCGTTTTCCTGAACTTTTTCACAGCTCCTGCATCAAGGGGGGAAAAAAAAACGAGTCTCTAAATTTGATTGTTGCGCAATGTTGTTAATCGTTGTGCTAAATGTGGCTCAAGAGAAATGTTTTATTGATTGTGCCCCTCTGCTATCTGAATGTGTTCACTGCACACGATACAGTACAGTAAATCTGGATTATTATTGACTTAAATCATGAGTTTTAAGTGAATCCAGGCCCCCGTGGGGGTTTACTGTATAATTGAGGGTATTAGTTATGTCTGACTGGATGTTTTATGTTATCAATGAATCACATAAATCTAATATAATTATGGTCCTGACAATACTATAATTAATTGCCGTAGTTCTAGATTAAATAGTGTATTTATTTGCTCTCGCTCATATATTGTTTTATTGTCCTGAAGTCTTTGTGAAGGTGCTTCTCCTCGACGCTTCAGTGAAACGTTGGCTATGTTTATCCTTTTAGTCGGTTTGAAGAGTCAGGCACTGATCGTGTTAACTAGCAGATGAGACTTAATCCATGTCACAGGAGGAAGAAAAACAAAAAAAGTTTGATATGGCTTCATGTACTGTATATTTTGTGTGCAACTTATTCCGAAACAAATACTGTAAATGTGAACAATGTTGTATTTATTATTTCTTGTTTTTCGTCTTTCTTTCTTTTCTTTTTTTTTATATCACTCATCACCTCTCACTATCTAATCGGTAAATTATCGCGAATACGAATATTTAAACATTGTCTAAATGCAGTGCACTAGTGGAAATCAGTAATCAGTGTTAGAAGAATATCGAAAAAAAAAAACATGATTCTGCCAGAATAAACATTCTAACAACGAACACCACTATGTCTTTGTGTGAACATCTATGTAAACATTTAAACCGTCAGTGCTGCAGCAACAGTTTTAGTTGGGAGTTTTTTTCCGGTTTTCAACGTCCGTCCAAATATGTGAAGTGTTATCGTTCAGGGAGCGCCGCTGTCCGTCTGTAATGATGCCCAACTCGGTGGGAAGCTGTCAAACTAATTAATGTGGCTTCCTGTGGTCGCAGGGCCTCGGTGTCCCTGTGAAGGAGGAGGAGTCTACTGAACACACCGAAAATGTGAGGCACTCATTATAACTTTGAAAACAATAAAAATTATATTGTAATATCTAAAAAGTTAGATATGAAACTGTGTTGAAATGCTACATTTTATGAGATCATTTTGATTTTTTTTCAGTTTCTTCACCCACCCTCCATTAGACCACACTAACATTAGACCACAACAACCCCTGACATGTAGCCCATAAAACCACATGTCGCACATATCTAACTGATTTTTTTTAATCTCTTACAGTTCTGCTGCCTTCACTGCAAGCTACAACAAACCCAGTGATCCAGATGGATCCTGGCTTTAAAGACTTTTTTTACTATTTATTTTTTGTACCTGTGTATTGTATGTTTTGGGTAACATCTACTGCACGTCTGTCCGTCCAGGAAGTGGGTCCCTCACTTGTGGTTCTCCCTAAGGTTTCTACCTTTTTTTTCCCCTGCTATAAGGGTTTTTTCCCCTGGTAGTTTTTCCTTACCCTGGTCGAGGGTCTAAGGACAGAGTATATTACCAACATGTAGTTTTCTGTAGCCAATAAAACCACACGTCGCACATATCTAACTGTTTTTTTTTAATCGCTTACAGTTCTGCTGCCACCAGCGAACGGGATGAGGCCAGGACGGAAACGAGGACTCAACGTCATCCTCAAGTCTCAGCCTTCACTACAGATTGTGACAAACCCAGTGATCCAGATGGATCCTGGCATTTAAAGACGTTTTACTCTTTATTTTTTGTAATTGTGTATTGTATGTTTTGTCTGTCCGTTTAGGCAGTGGATCCCTCACCTGTGGTTCTCCCTAAGGTTTCTATCTTTTTTTCCCCTGTTATAAAGGTTTTTTCCCTGCTAGTTTTTCCTAACCCTGGTCGAGGGTCTAAGGACAGAGGATGTTCCCAACCCTGTGAGACAAACTGTTTTGTAAACTGTGGGCTTTTTTAGATAAAATCTGATTTATTGATTGACTGACTAACACGCTCAGGTGTCCAGCTGGATCAAACCCCCTCTTCCTGCCTTCTGTGATGTTGCAGTCCGGTGACCCTCTCGGATAAAAAGACCGTGCAGGTGCTCTCTGCTCCCTCGGGTCTGAACCTCTGCCAAAAATGTCATGAGCCAAGTCCATAGAAATCACTATCGCTGACCTACTCTGTCTCTCTCTCTCTCTGCTAATGTGCATTCACCCAGCCTTCATTCATGTCTCCCCCTGTTCATACATATTTAACTAAGAACAATGGCTGGCGCAGACTGTTAACGCCGTCTGCTTTGCATGATGATTCATACGAGGAGGTTTGACTGAGGAGGCGTGTGGAGGCGGCAACCGGAGAGAAGATTCTCTCTTCCTCGTGAAGAGATGTATACGTAGATGTTCTCTGAAGGCCTTTTAATGCTCAATTATTAATCAGGGGGGGGGTCTTCGAAATCTGTCATTTAAATTCAAACTTGCTCTAAAACTTTCACAATGACAGTTGATTGGACTCTTTATCAAGTAGGAATTCGATCGTCTGTTGCGGCAAACGTGGTTTTCCAGATACTTTGGTTGATTAGTGCTTTAATCAGGAGGGGGAAAAAAAGAGAGAATGACCCTTGACAGATGGCTGATTATCCACATTAGGTCACAGCTACAGACTGAAAAGGTTTCTTTACTGTTGTGTTTTGCTCAGATTTCCTCATTCAGTGCTTTTAAACACACGCACACGTGTTGACCTTAACGAGACGGCACAAAATAACAAATGAAGACACTGATAACGTGCATTGATGAGGTTGCAGGTGAACATCCCTCACCTCACCCTTCCCTTACAAGTTCGGTTCACTGTTGGCTGAAACACAGTGTTCCAAAATGGGCTAATTCATCATCATAATTATAAAAGGCTCATTCTGGGCTAATGAAAAACAACAATTCATGCAGTCAGGCGATACTACTAATGTTTAAAATAAATATAATTCATTTTCTGCTAAATGAATGTCATGTCAACTAAATTTTACACACTTGACCTTTAAAAACAGTATTCACTTATAAAATAAACACAATTCAGACTTTAATTAATTGTTTAAGGGGGCGGAGCAAATAAAACACAAGCTAGAAATCAGTAAATGGATTAATTACTTAGCTAATAATATTTTAGTTTACCCTTCGAAAACCCTCTTTAAAAATGCCATGGGAATAACACACTCCTTATATGGACATCCTGGGGTGTGTGCTTACAGGTCACATATTCAGGCTTTACCAAATGCATTTTTTTTTCATATCGTTTTCTTTATATTACATATTATTTCTGTGATTCCGAGTCCTTTTTGCTCACGTGTGTTAATATAGTTGGTGAAAATGGAAAAATCAGATTATAATCAGATTGCCTATAGGTTGTGCTGGAAACAAAGGGATATAAGACACTCTATATTGCACATCTTCTTATAGTCTCTGTATACACATTTTAACATAGTAATGGACAAAATGAAACCATGGTCCTGATGTAGGAACCTTATTTTTCTGCCTAGACTTTAGATCATGTTCTTAGACCTTCGACCATGATCACATAGACTCACCGTCATGTGCTTCTTGGGTTCAGAAAAAAGTCAGTCGCTCTCGTATAATGAAAGCCCAGTGAATTCACAATCTTTCCTGATTTCGGACCCAACACAAAACAAGCAAAAAAAAAAAAAAAAGAAAATGTCACACATGTCCATTACCGCTCTGAAAGAGGAGTTCAGAAATGTCAGGGTCATGTGGTTCAAGAAGAATATGATGACATTTGTTGTGCACTGTGCAAATTGGAAGTGTGCACAAAATTGTTTCCGCTTTCGACTGAAATCGCATCAGTAATAATATTTGCAGCCTCTCCGAAAACAACACGACGATCGTGATTCCGCGGTATATCTAAAGCACGTAATGCCAGCGCTTCCTCTCTTATTGACAGGTATTATGGGCTGGAGCCACTAATTGAATGTCAGACTCCACATGACTTTCACCGCGGTCCACGGAGGATCTTGTTTTCCGCCAGCCGCTGCTAATTTCTTGCTTGACTTACGCTTGAAAAATGCTAAGAATCCAGGTTTTAATTCCTGTTTCACATCATGTCATCACCAGCATGTGCTAAATAAAGCACACGGTCGTTTACTTTGAGGCGATTTTTTGCGCCTATTTGAGTTTCTCTCCGGCAAGAAGAGCCACACGACCACATCACGCCAGTCTTAGCTTCTCTCCACTGGCTCCCGGTCTGTTTTCACAATGATTTCAAACTTTTTTTTAATTGTTTTTAAAATCGTCAAGGGTATCTTTCTGAGCTCCTGTGTCGCCAAACCACAAAGAAAGATCCTCTTAAGGTCCAACTGCTGCTGGAGCTTCCTAAAACCAGACTAAAAGTCTGGAGGTGACAGGGCCAGAATCTCCCAGACCCTAGAGACTTAAATCCTCCCTTAAAACCCCTTATTTATGTATTTACACATTTGTGTATGTAAACCTGTGTGTAAGCCGTTCAATCACACATTTGCATCTACAGCTAATTTAAAGCTTCCAGCGAACCTGACCTCAGTGGACACCTCAATGAACGAGTGATAACATCACATATCTCTTAAAGGTGCCATATGTAAGAATGTGGCCAGGGACACATCTAAAACATGAAGGAGTCCCTGAGGATCAGGATTGGGGCAAAATGCCGTCTCGATCCACGGAAAACTTTCATAGACAAACATTTAAAGGTGCCATATGTAAGAATGTGGCCAAAAACGGTTACTACATTCAAATTCAAAATACCGAGTAATTTTAGGTTTCATTTTCTGACGTAACTGGCAACCCGTGGTTGCTCGGCAGCTGAGACTCTACTGACTGCAATGATTGGTAGACGGCGGTAGGTGGCGCCACATGCCAAAACATGATTTCAAAACATAAACATGATTTACAGTCTGCAAAAGATTTTTTATAATGCGAATATTTTGTCTGTACTGTTGTTGTTGGTGAGTTCAGTTTGTTATATGAACATTATTCCTGAGTCTCTGTGACATATTAGGAGGATTTTATGGCCAGTTGCTTTAGATTTACTACATAATGCACTACTTTAACTACAAATTCTAAATTATGTGCGCAAAACTAAAGAGTCGAGCTTTAGAGAAGGACTGGGCATCAGATTGGCACGCAGACCTGGCAACCCTGTGAGCCTCTCAGGTCGTATGGCTTAAACAAAACTGCAGGTATAACCTTGACTTCCTGCAGAACGTCTGTGTTTCTGACAACTGTGATGATGACATTGTACATTATAGGACTATTGGATTAGGATTGGATAATAATTAATATTTTTTGCATATAGGCAAGAATATCAATCCTGTTAAACAAACAGATTATTCCGCATTGTCTCAGCCTCTCGTGTAACAAATGACAGTATCTCACCGATCTAATTGTGTTTGCAGCTTATTCACCGACCTCACAATGTGCAAATATCTTTATTAAGATACAAACAGATACATAAGTAAACCGGAGTACGATAAAGGCCTCTTCAATTAACCGTTCGCTGGCCAAAATGTCCTCGGATTACCTCGTACGGCCGCGTCGCGAGGAGCATTGACCCAGCAATTACGGGGTCAGTGTTCAACAACATTAACATTCTGCAGTGCCCTGACCCTGTTCATCATAACGCAGACAAGCGATCTGCTCGGTGTGATTAAAAGACACACGTTTGACCTTCAGGACGAAACAAACAGCCGGACTCGCCGCTGTTCAAATTGATTTAAGAACATAACATAGTACCTTTTGATCCGAAAAGTCGAAGACGCAACGGGAATTGTGAGTGCGCATGATGACGACAGCGCAGCATTTGTCCAGATTATTTCTTTTTTTCTGACTTACAGCGGAAAAATGTACACACACACACACACACACACACACACACACACACACAGTGTTTTCCATTTCAATCGAAAGGTGAAAAAAATATAATGAAAAGCGATACGTCACGCCAGGGAAAGCGGACCTGCTCGCGTCTGCTGTGGAAAATGTGTCACGAGCCACCGTTACCATATAGATCAATATTTCACGCACCAATCTGTCAAAGGCTCCTCAGCATAGCTTTTAGTGAGATAATCTGTGTACTGTTGCTTCCATTTCAATCACATAAAGCCTAATAACGGGCCCCTGCTTCTCATCACTCCGAGGAAAAAGCCGTGGGCCTATAGATCAGAGAGTTTAAAGAAGCACCCGGCGTCAAGGATGATGGCAAATGAAGGTTTAACAGGACCTGAGCTCACCTCACACACTGTGACAGCGGCTGTTTTTCGCCGGCAATTACACAACCGCGTCTACATGTGTGTGTGTGTGTGTGTTCAGCGGTGTAACAAAGGGAGAGGAATACACGTGGCATATACTGCAGTAATAGTAATATATCACATCATCGTGTACACACCACAGTGAATCCTAATGTGTGTGTGTGTGTGTGTGTGTGTCCTCTGCTACATGGAGAATTCAACCAGGACAAACTCAATAAAATTTGAAACCATCATCCTTATGGATTTAGACGTATATATAATATTCTACTCAAGGAAAAGTACCACTGTTTTTGGTATCTATCAAACTTGACTTAAGTACAAGTAAAAGTACTGGTCTAAAAATGTACTTTAGTTTAAAAAAGCAGCTTGTTTAAAATTTACTTGGGGTTCTTTCTTGTGTCTTTCTGGTGCGTGAATTATTTATTTATTATTAAAAACCCCATACTTAGTAAAAGTAAAATTACAAAATTTGAGAATGAGTACAAGTACACAAAAAACCTATCAATTACAAGTCAATGTAATTCATTCCTTTTTCTCTATAAAATCCTTAAAACTCTTTGCACGGAAGTCAGGTGTGGCCAAAATGCGATATTGACATAGTGCTTAGACCTGTGGCGTTGCACCAGGGCTCTATAGCGCCCCCTAAGGTGAGAGGTGGACCGAGCAAGTGAATGAAGTTGCACCAAATGTCATTTTTGTTTTATTATTATTATTTTTGCACTGCATTGCACGTTTTGATTGGGAATGACAACTCATTCTCTTGTGTGTATGTAAATGTATGCACAATGACAAGGAAAAAATAAAAGGATTTTTAATCAAATTCATTCGCAACCACTTCTCAAAGTGAACACGTGTAAAATGACAGTCGATACCCACTATGTGAGCAGTAAGCAGAGCAAAAATAAATGAGGTCAATTAGAAAGATGACACTTCATTTTTGTCTGTTGACCCAAATTCCCTACTAACACACTAACGCTCAAAGAATGTTCCCCTAAGGTTCTCCTAAGGATAGTTACAACCAAACCAAAAACTAACATTTAGACAATGTTCCCTCACGGTTCCCTAAACGTTGAGGTAACCAAATACTGAAATGATCTCCTGTGGTTGCCACACATAGTTCCTGTTTGGTTACGGGAACGTTCTGGAGACCTTTAGAGAGCGTTCTCCAAAGGTTTTAAGAAGGTTGTGACAAAGTAACGCTCTGTGAAACAAATGTGCATCCACAAAACATTAGGAAAACTCTCTGTGGCAACCGCAAGAGAACCTTAGGGGGGAAATAACTCTAAATATAGAGTTTGGATTGTGCAGAAACTCCACAGTCAGAGCCCACTCAGATCATCTGTGGTGCAGTGAAAAAACACGAGTCCATGTTGTGTGATTGGGAATTTTGGGACCAAGCAGTCGGTCAGACTGCACAGGTAATGGATTATTGATGCCATCACCTGAAAAGCGATATCTGTCTTGTGTTGGTCTGCGTCAGGAAACGCCAAAGAGATCAAACTATCCTCTGAAAACTCTCTTCTTTCTTCAGAAAAGTCCTTCCTTTGAGTGTCAAACTCAAATGACCGGGGAGCCACAGAGCGTCTGGTCTGGTCAAGACTGCACATGGTAACTTTTACAGCTCTGCTTTCAAGACTTCAGCCCAGGATAACTGACAGCGTCCTCGTCTCCTCTGGAGCTGCACACCTACCATTGTGCGTGTGTGGTGATAAGTGTTTGTTCTTTCATTCTAACCCTCTTCATATCAAAACTCACCCACTCTCTCTCTCTCTCTCTAGTAGACACATAATGAGAATTCACAGAGGATCTAAAATTCTCTGAATTCTTCATCATCTCAAGCTGCAAAAAAGTTCTCGTTCATTCAAGGACGATGTTTCGGTAGCGTCACATGGGTTAGGGTTATTCACATTTTGTTTCAATGTGGTTTCAAGATTCTTCTCAGCAGCTATTATTCGTTTATGCTCGACTCTGTTATCTCTTTTCGTTCACACACAGAGAGTGAAGTGAGACCATGGCTGCCAAACACTAATCTGAGAATCTCATTTGTGGGTGGACAGAGTGAAAAAAACAACAACATTATTATTTTACTGCTATTACTGCTTATAGATCAATACCTTTTCTCCCCAGACCTGCTTTAAAGGCAGCTTTATTTGTTTCATACACAAGGGCAACTCAATGTGCTTTACATTAAAAACAACAACAACTAAATAACATTAAAGAAGAAGCATTAAAACATGGTAAATTTCAAAGTTTTGATACCTGAGGGCCAATGTAGGAACCCAAAGGAAAAAAACCAGAAATAAATCCCATTTGTAATAATTTAAATAACCAGATTGCAGTTCTACAGTTTACACTTATTGGTTTGTATCCAGTAATGTCCAATAAACATAACAAGCTTAGTAGCTCCTGGATTAAAACTATCAACTGTAATTCATTGCGGACCGCCAGAAATGTTTCTGCGGGTCACCATTGGTTCTCCCCACTTTGAGAACCAATGCATTAAAATGTCCAATTATAACGTAGATAAAACTGTACAGAGCACTAAAAAGTGGAGAATAAGAGATGATAGTGCAGCGTAAAACAGTCATTTACTGATTAATGATTAAAAGAATGTAAAGTGCAGAAGAGTTCAATCATAAGCATGTGAGGAAAAACTGGATTTAAAGAAATATTCCACTGGTAAATTGTTCCACTTGTTTGTTCCACTCTGGGCTCGACTATCTGACCTGAGTCAGTGGATCCCAGAGCCCTACAAGGTCTTTATTCATGTTTTTTCAACCTAAAAGATTTTAAAACGGCAACGTTCTGAACGAGTGGCAGCTGTTTTAACGCTCTTTTTGTCAGAAGACACTCTGGGCTCGACTATCTTACCTGAGTCAGTGGATCTCAGAGCCCTAGGAGGTCTTTATTCTTTTAATATGAGATGAATGTTTGTTTTTTTCTCGACATAAAAGACTTTAAAACTGCAGCGTTCTGAACGAGCGGCACCTGTTTAACGCTCTTATTGTCAGAAGACACTCTGGGCTCGACTATCTGACCTGAGTCAGTGGATCCCAGAGCCCTACGAGGTCTTTAATCGTGTTTTCTCGACCTAAAAGACTATTTTAGTCCAAAGACTGTTACGATAATGGAGTCTAGTGGAGATGAGAGCGTGGATGAGCGTCTCCCCGGTCTGTTTGGGACATAAACTGATCCCAGATCCCTAGAGAAGAAAACCTGTACAACATCATTCTACCAGAAACACACAAAACAAGCAGAGTATGTCTTGCTGCAAGTGCTTCTCACCTCTTATACTGGGAAAACTCATCCTATGATGACGACCAATCGTAGGATCCGCATTAAGTCATGTGATTCAATCAAGCTTGCACACCTGCAGCTCATCACACACACACACACACACACACACACACAGAGGTGGACAGACACAACAAAGGAAGACAACTACAACTGTGTGTTTGAAACATCTATCATGTATTTTAAAATAAAGTGCTTTTTTTATGCAAAAAGGGCTAAAGTGTTTGATAAAATGAGATATTGACCGACATGTTCAGGTGTAACGTTTAAAAATCGACACTTTCTTCTCAGACTCAAAGGGGAAATGGAAGACGAGTGCATCAATCCATCAAAACGGAGAGAAGACGAGGGACGAGAAGACACTGGAAGAGAAGGTACTGTCCTCACACACACACTCCTGAACCCGGCTGTTCGATTAGATATTAGACTTTTATATTTAATTTTTTGAATAATTTTGGCTTTCTCTGTATAATTTCTTTTTTTTGACGCAGCTTTATTATAATGTTATCTTATCTAGTAGTGAGAGTCTTTTAAAAAAAATTTTTTTTTAAAGCAGTCGCCCACAAGAGTTCAAGTAATGGCTTTCAGAAAATACATCAGATAAAAATTGAGTGCAGCCCTGAATACTCATACAGATTTTATGAATAATAATAATAAAATAAAGTTCTGAACACGTATATTCTCGTATTTCCCCTGCAACATAAGTTAGCCGGTGTGCCTGTGAAAGGCCGTACGTCGTCAAAACCTCACTTAAATTCACACACAGCAGGCACAGTAAAACAGAAATAAGTTAGTGCTTAGCCTGCTGCGCCGCAACCGCTAATAAAATGCTTTTTTTTTTTTGAAAAAGAGTGGAAAATGTGAGCGCGTACGTACACTGTACAGAGTTTGGACCAAAAGGAAACATTGGCTGTTAACCTGGTGTTTAACAAGGCTCTGTGGGCCCTTAACTTTAAGGGCTTTGGGGTTGTTGTTGGTTTTTTTTTTTTTTTTTTTTGGCCGTGTCATCGTAATCCCCCTGTATGTCAGGGAATGACAACACTGGAGAGGGTTCATATATCTGCAGAGTACGTGTTGAAATTTAAATCTCAGAGGTGTTTCGATGTTTAACTTAATCTTTAAAAGTCTTGTGGACTTTTTTTTCTCCCTGCACAGATATTCAGTATTTGGTTGTAGAATGTGGTTTCAATCAGGCGTATTTTGATATTATTCTGTTGACAGCAGTGTCTTAGAGTTAGGGGACTATTTGTGTACACTCAACAGGAAGTGGGGATACATTTAAAGCTCACATAGAGTGGTCCTGTTGCACATATATGTTAGTTATGGAGGTCTACTTACATACATAAACTTGTTTTTATGGTCAAAAACCTCCTAGTTGCTGTAAACGAGCCGATAGAAATCTCTCCTTACTGACGCTGTCCTCAGCCGCGGTGTTTCAGACTGAACTCTCACCCCCAGAAGACAGACTGTGTTGTGATTGGCCAGCCAAGGCAGAGCTGTTTGTTTAGAACGTTCAGGGCTTCGTAAACGAGGTAATGTCGCAGATACACACTAAAAAACAGCATTAATTGGAACTTCCGGTCTGGGTCCGCTTTAACTATACCATTCAGTTGGATTTTACATCAGTTGTCTTAATCCAGTGTTTCTCAGTCCTGCATGACAGAGTCATCAGGAGTCATGAGGATCAGGATTGGGGGCGTAACGCCGTCTCAATCCATGGAAAACTTTCATAGACAAACATTTAAATACGTACTTCCTGTGTCGCCTCCTCGTGTGCTATTAGTGCAAACATACTTTTGACCACTATGGGGCACTTTTTAGTGACAGCGACCTGAGACTAGTGTCGGATCTAAATTTCCGCAAGTCCTGATGTCCATGCAAAGTGTTGAGCGTTTCCTGCGTGACGAGAACCTAAAAAATGTGCACAAAGGGTACGAAGAAGAGATTAAGTGGAATAAAAAATAACAGTTTAAACCTGGGATTAAAGGGAAAGTTGCGATATTTTAATGGAATAAAGTCGCAATATTTTAAGGGAATCAAGAATGAAGTTGCGATATTTTACGGGAATGAAGTTGCGATATTTTTCGGGAATGAAGTTGCGATATTTTTCGGGAATGAAGTTGCGGTATAGGATAAAGTCATATTACTAGATTTTGTATCATTACTTAGTTTCTCGTCTTGTCGCAGGTTGCCGCTGATCGTCTTTGCTTGATTAATAATGGCTTTTTTCTCAATGTTACGACTTTATTCTGGAAAGATTAAATATTTTATTTTCAGTTGGTTTCATCGATGTTTGTAGGCAGATCACACGTCTATTAAGTCTTCACATTGCATGAAGTCACTATATCACAGATGCAGCTTTAGTTGTGCAGCGGCGGATCATTAGCTGCACGATGAGTGACGGATAAATCCTGTGTGAGTGCTGCACTCTTCATCCCCGGAAGGTTAGAAAAAAATAGCCTTTTCTCGTCCTCTCTCTGTATATCTTTCTCATTTGTGCAAATCATTGGCGGCTTCCGCGGCGCCTCGGGTCTCTCATTATCACGCTACTCCACGATATACGACGTCCGAGATGAATGTGGCAAATAAACACTGACACACGAGTGGATCGGCGGCGAGCTTCAGGCCATTGTTTTGGCACTTTGTGTTCTTGATATTAACAGGTTTTTTTTTTTTTTTCGATAATTATGATGCGGCGCGAGCATCGTCTTCCAGTAATACTTGAAAAGCTCATCATTTATGAGTTGTGATTCTGAAGGAGAATTTACTCCACTCTGTCTACATGGACTTCTGGGTCGGGGTGGGGGTATGGGTGGGGGGGGGGGTCAATTTCCTGAAGAGGCAAACGCCATCAAGTACAATTTGAAAATCCAATATAAATCGTAATTGTTCTGGGCTTTGTGAATAAATTGACCCGACCTTTTTTTTTTTTTAAAGTGTGAAATAGTGCATGGTGTTGAAAACACGCCGCAGATGACAAGATAGTCTCTGAAAATGACTTCATACTTCTGAGCCGGTCATGAACTAATGAGCCTCAAACTCGTCTTTCTCCCACTGAATAATAATAATAATCATTTTATTCTTTCCTCCCCCCCACAATGCAACAGTGTCGTAACACTTGTGTTCAATCCCGTCCAGACTCCAAAGTCCTCTCTCTCCTTCCCATGATGGTGCAGATTAATCCCAGAGTTGAGAGGAGGTTTTGATGGTTTGATTTCTCGTCTTTGACGCTGCGGCATTGAACGCAGTAGGGGTTTCGTTCACATTATGTTGCGGATAGTGTCCCTGGCTCACACACACACACACACACACACACACACACACACACACACACACACACACACACACACACACACACACGCATTTGATTCAGCTGCCAGAAATGATTACACTGGGCCTTGTTTTCAACCTCACTGATGAGTCACAGAGGGATTATTTTGACTGTTATTTATCAAATTCCTGCCGTCGTTCTTGTTTAGAGACTTGTTGTGTAATTTAATTCACTTAATCTACCTTTTAATCCGTCGTTTGTGTCTTACTATGCTGCTACACATCAAAACACATGAAGCCGATTCCTTAAAGGACACGAGGGCGTTTACAGTAGACGTAATCCACGCACGACGACTGTCGACTCCAGCAAAGCTGCTGCTAGTTTAGTTTAGCGTTAATCTTTAATTTGTGTCAAATTACTGTAGCGAATACATGTTGTCATCAGTTATAGATATAATAAATAATAGATTAGGAACCTATATTATGGCATTGAAATGATTGATGGTTGTGATATTTTACAGGAATAAAGTTGCGATGTTTTAAGGGAAAAAAGTCGCAATATATTACGAGAATAAAGTCACTAATTTTTCGAGTATAAAGTTGAGATATTTTCCGAGAATCAAGTCGCGATATGTTACGAGAATGAAGTTGCCATATTTTACGATAATGAAGTCGCAATATTTTACGAGAATGAAGTTGCGATATTTTACGAGAATGAAGTTGCGATATTTTACGATAATGAAGTTGCCATATTTCACGAGAATGAAGTTGCGATATTTTACGAGAATGAAGTTGCCATATTTTACGAGAATGAAGTCACGATATTTTTCGAGTATAAAGTTGAGATATTTTCCGAGAATCAAGTTGCGATATTTTACGGGAATATAGTTGCGATATTTTACAGGAATATAGTTGCAATATTTTACAAGAATGAAGTTGCAATATTTTACGAGAATGAAGTGATATTTTACAAGAATTAAGTTGCGATGTTTTACGGGAATATAGTTGCGATATTTTACGGGAATAAAGTTACGATATTTTGAGGGTATAAAGTTACGATATTTTGAGAATAACGTCACACTATTTTGCGAGGATAAAGTTATATTACTAGATTTTGTATCATTACTTCAGTCTCTCGTCTGCAGGTTGCAGCTGATCGTCTTTGTTTGATTAATAATGGCTTTTTTTCTCAATGTTACAACTTTTTTTCTGGAAAGATTAAATGTTTTTTTCTTTTCAGTTTGGCCCTAATACTCTGTCAAAATAAAGCACTATTTATTACGTATATACATATATATATATATATAATGTTTCCTCTTCCTGAGACTAAGCGAGCTTTAAGTGTGGCAGCACAGGAATCTATTTCCACACTGTGACAATAATTGGTTATATATTTGATTTCTCAGCGCTCAAGACATTTTTTTGCTCGTGAGCCGTGACTGAGCTGCGCTGATGTGAGCTGCAGGGCTGCAGTGACATGCTCTGTCTGGCGCTGCATCCAAGTAAAGCTCCAGATGAGCTGCAATCACACCTGAGTAAATAAAGTGGACAGAAGTGTCTTCTAATGTGAGACCAGACCATGAGACAAAAGGGGTTACAGTGTTAAATATGTTTGTCCTTTTTATTTATTCTTGCTCCTACTGCAGAATGCTCCGAGCCTTCGGTCGAACGCTTCAGCTCACATCGATGCTCAGCGTGTGTTACTGACTGTCAGATTCATTGCCATCTCTTATTTCAAAATAGAGTATAGTGCACAGTGTGGAACGATCCGTGTCCGTCCGTCCGTCCTGTGCGATCGTTGCCGTCAGTTTACGTTAGTTTACCAACATGACGGAGGCCGCCTGGAGCCGTCTATTTGCTCTTCTAACTTTCTTATTTGTGGTTTTATTGAACATAACTTGCAGAAAAGTCCACTGCCAAAACATTTGTCCTCCACGTTCTCACCATCTCCGTCTTGATACGTTTTTGCACAACACCTTCAGATTTTTGCACTGAATATTTTAATTGAAAGATTCCTTTTTTGATAACTTTCAGTGTCAGAGTAACGGAGCGCAACACGTTTACCTCATCATTATGTGATTAATATCTCAGACTCAGTAAGGCTGTGAATATGCACTGGGACGGCGCCTCCTTTCTTTTTAGCTCGCCAGTACGACGCAGCAGAGCCTGAAATTGCACATTGTACAGCGTTTGCCTATAGACGGGCTGGATATTATTCATATACAACAGAATAAGTTGGCCTCGTTAGCGCAATAACAACCTAGACGTCTATCTTAAAGACGGACTGTCAGTCGGTTCTGTCCTGAAATGTTTTTCCAGCACGCTCATTTATTTTTTGATTTAAATATTCTAAGAAACCACAGCAAGGAAAGCACATTCCTCAAAATGATTCCACCCCCTTCATGAAGGCATCTGTATCACTCAGTCGTGTTCACACCAGCTTCTGACAGTGTTCCTCTTAGGCCTCATGTCCTCCAGCTCACTAATATTTTTGGGCTTTAGCGTGCTGCTGGCACTGCAACAACCTTCTCCAAATCCCACCAGAAATCTTCTCTGGGGATTAAGTCGGGCAGAATATGATGGTCACTCTCAAATCCTCCAAGATTTCCTCACTAATCGAGCCTCGGTAGATTTTAAAGGTATGCCCCCGGTGGAAGCGTCCAGTCAGTGCTGCCTCACTTTTTCTGACAGACGCAATGATATTTTCTACCTAGAATTTCCTCATGTGATTGAAATCCACATCTTGTCCCTCAAAACACTGCAGGTTTTCCCGGCGCCAGAAGAAACAAAGCAGGCCCAGAGCTTCACGGTCGGTGGGATATTCTTTTCGTTCTTTCTTCTCCAGACAAACCACTCGTCCATACGCACCCCAAATAATTCCAGATTTGTTTAATCGCTCCACAGAAACAGCACAGAAGGACCTTATGTGTCTCCGCTGTTGTCTCCAAGTCTCGCTGAGAGTAAAGTCGCAATATTTAACAAGAATAAAGTCTCAATATTTAACGAGAATAAAGTCGCAATATTTTACGAGACTGAAGTCGCAATATTTTACGAGAATAAAGGCGCAACATTTTATGTGATTCAAGTAGCAATATTATGAAAATGAAGTCGCTATTTAATGAGAAAAAAGTTGCAATATTTAATGAGAAAAAAGTCGCAATATTTTACGAGAATAAAGTCGCAATGTTTTACGAGAATAAAGTCGCAATGTTTTACGAGAATAGAGTTGCAATGTTTTACGAGAATAAAGTCGCAATGTTTTACTAGAATAAAGTCGCAATGTTTTTTACGAGAATAAAGTCGCAATGTTTTAAGAAAATAAAGTCGCAATGTTTTACGAGAATAAAGTCGCAATGTTTTTTGCGAGAATAAAGGCGCAATGTTTTAAGAGAATAAAGTCGCAATGTTTTACGAGAATAAAGTCGCAATGTTTTACTAGAATAAAGTCGCAATGTTTTTTACGAGAATAAAGTCGCAATGTTTTAAGAAAATAAAGTCGCAATGTTTTACGAGAATAAAGTCGCAATGTTTTTTGCGAGAATAAAGGCGCAATGTTTTAAGAGAATAAAGTCGCAATGTTTAGCGAGAATAAAGTCGCAATATTTTACGAGACTGAAGTCGCAATATTTTACGGGAATAAAGGCGCAAAATTTTTTCGTGAATCAAGTAGCAATATTATGAAAATGAAGTCGCTATTTAATGAGAATAAAGTCGCAATATTTTACGAGAATAAAGTCGCAATGTCTTACGAGAATAAAGTCGCAATGTTTTACGAGAATAAAGTCGCAATGTTTTTTACGAGAATAAAGGCGCAATATTTTACGAGAATAAAGTTGCAATGTTTTACGAGAATAAAGTCAAAATGTTTTACGAGAATAAAGTCGCAATGTTTTACGAGAATAAAGTCGCAATGTTTTACGAGAATAAAGTCGCAATATTTTACGAGAATAAAGTCGCAATGTCTTACGAGAATAAAGTCGCAATGTTTTACGAGAATAAAGTCGCAATGTTTTTTACGAGAATAAAGTTGCAATGTTTTACGAGAATAAAGTCAAAATGTTTTACGAGAATAAAGTCGCAATGTTTTACGAGAATAAAGTCGCAATGTTTTACGAAAATAAAGTCGCAATGTTTTACGAGAATAAAGGCGAAACGTTTCACGAGAATGAAGGCTCAACATTTTTCGAAAATGATGTTGCAGTATTTTACGAGAATCAATTCACAATAAAGTCGCTATATTTTACTTGAATAAGTCACAATATTTAAAGAGAATGAAGTTGCTATATTTTACGAGAATAAAGTGTCCATATTTTGCAGGATTTTCGGCCACCTGTCACCTACAGAAATGTAGTTGCAGCCTTTGATAGTTTCCCGCTCTCTGCTTCTCATCCATGGTTGAGTTTAACCAACACTATCTCTCAGGAACATTCAGTGCCTTTCGCTATAATATGTTGTCATTTTCCCCTTTGTTAGTGTCTTCTCTTCACTCTTTGGACAATTCTGTCTCTCGACTCACCCACGATTCTAATATATACAATCAAATGTCACTGGTAACAGTCCATTAGCCACTCCACGTATGTGTTGTGTTCCATCATCGCAAATAATGAGGCCCTTCATTCATCCGTCGCATCAGGCACGCTTGATACAGCACCTCATTTGCAAATGTGTGCTATATAATGAGGGATTCTACCTTATTATGAAGAAGCCCTGTCCCCATACACTGAAAATAAGTCACTTTATGGACTCAAGCTTGTTGTTGTTTCCTTTTGTATTGTATTTCATATTTTCCTTTCTAGCTTTTATTTGTGGCTCTTGAATCTTAAGAGGTTGAATAATTCTGAAGCTCCATGATTCATTTCAAAGTGTTTGAATTTGCAGAAACCACTCGTAGTTGATGTTGACATGTTTGCATCGTTCGTTGAACGTTGCAACTCTTCTCCAACGCAGCGTAGCTTGTTCCTCTAACCTCTATTTGTGTTCATTCTTGACATAGATGGGTTAAAAAAAAAACACAACACACACAAGTTTGTTTTCTTACAAAAACACTGTTTTATCAGCTTTAAAATGTGGCCAGTCCAAGCTGAGGAGGAGACAAACACGAGCCCAAAAATGAATGAAAAATGAGAGAAAAACCATAACAAAAATAGCTGTCAGTGTGTTTCACAGTGCAAAAATCTATTATATATATATATATACACACACACATAGTATCTGTTTGTATTTACATGGATAGTAACATACAAAATATACATCGTATAATCTGTCTCTTCCCCCCGCAAATGAAAAGAATTGCTAATATTTCTTGTGCACGACATCCAAGGCAAAATATACACTTTAAAAGATGAGGAGGAAGATGGGTCTTATAGCAAAATAAATAATATACTTTAATATCTCGCGTAAGAATTTTCCGTAAAGCACTAAAAACCTATACTTTGCCATCAACGGGGACGACGATGTCATTCACTCGCGTTGATTGTCACTCTCTGTTCGTCCCTGGCCAACGTCTGTAAAGTTATATTAAAGTGTTTTGTGTTGCAGTTTTTTTTTTTTTTACTAGAGGGAATTAAGAGAACTGTAAAGTGAAGTGCACTGCAAACATCGGAGCCCTTTTATTATACTCTATAAACTTTAAATCCCATCTGAGCTGTAATTAAATATCTGTGTCGGTTTCTCACACAGATCTGTGTGTGATGTGAACATAATATATATATATATATGAAGTATATTATACTTCAACACATAGTCGCGCAGTAACGCCCGAGTACACGGAATAAAAATACTAGTTTATATAATAATGATGATTGAGGTAAGATTCTCTTCAACAAGTAATAGGTGCTGTTTTCATCGAAGTTGCTACTGTAGATGTGGAAAATAGTCCCAAATTCATGATTTGATGCACTTTAACCCTTTAAGGTACCACTCAACCATTTGGTCGACCACACTTTAAGTCACTATATCTCATTGAAAAATCACTCACTAACACTTAAAGGTGCATTATGTAATAAATCTAAGTCAACTGGCCATAAAATCCTCCTTATATGTCACAGAGACTCAGGAATAATGTTCATATAACAAACTGAACTCACCAACAACAACAGTACAGACAAAATATTTGCATTAAAAAAATTATTTTGCAGACTGCAAATCATGTTTATGTTTTGAAATCATGTTTTGGCATGTGGCGCCACCTACCGCCGTCTACCTATCATTGCAGTCAGTAGCGTCTCAGCTGCCGAGCAACCACGGGTTGCCAGTTACGTCAGAAAACGAAACCTAAAAGACCTCGTTATTTTGAATTTGAATGTAGTAACTGTTTTTGGCCACATTCTTACATATGGCACCTTTTAATGTGACTTGTTCTGAATGTTCTCAACCGTTCTGTAGAGGCCTGTATCTGAAATACTGTAGGGTCTATTTTCACGTTATTGTTATCATAAGTGAATAATATAAAATAAAAAAAATGCTTTTGCTTATTCGATCTAAACCATTAATATCTTTGATTTTCACGTGTTGACAGTAAGATATTATAAAGTACCTTTTCTCCTTGAACAGTGTTCCCTTTTACAAAGATTTAGTTGTAACTTTAAACTTTTTTTTTTTGCACATTTGAGGAGTTTCCTATTGGCTCCTCACGAGGATAATAAATGATTTGTCCCTGGGTGAATGTAAAAGTCTGTTATTGAATATGTGGGCTCACTGGGCTAAATTTGATGGATAAATGCGCGACATCTTTTATTACGGTTGGAGCGGAACTGACACACAGAGATTCACTGTGCGAGTCCTTTAACTCTGAACACTCATAATGACGACAAAACTACAATGACACGATCTTCAGAGATGAATGTGAGCTGTTCGTTTCATCTTTAGCCTTCTGTTCTTTTGTCCTAGATGCTCATTTGTTTTCAAAATAGAGCGACAATCTGTGAATAAATATGCACAGAGCGCAGAATACGATAGATTAAAGGCATTATGAGCATGACAAAGGATGATTATGAGTAAACTCTTTTGCTTTAGGGGGGGAAACCTTCTCTTTATCCCGAGCCATTTGCAGTTTTCTTTGTGTGTTCATAGCTTTTTTTTTTTAGATTTTTGCTCCTCGGCTTGTCCAGCATTGGCACAAATACAGCAGCTGCAGTTGTGTAGCGGCGCGGCGTCACAGAACAAACACTTACTGTAGCATGGAGTACCGGCAAGAAGAATAAAATCTTAATAGAAAGCAAAAATAGAACCTTTTTCAAA
The DNA here is from genome assembly GCF_963457635.1 of Microchirus variegatus. NCBI lineage: Eukaryota > Metazoa > Chordata > Actinopteri > Pleuronectiformes > Soleidae > Microchirus > Microchirus variegatus. Next base: position 15,943,496 of record NC_139814.1, read on the forward strand.
CATTCCCCACCCCCCCTCCCCCCCAGTCCAAATAACACATGATGAAACACATTACATTATGTACACAATTCAGAGCAGCTTCTGAAAGTTTGACCGCTATCATGGCACATAACATGATCAGGTGCGCGTGTGTCTTTTTGTGTCCGACATCTGTCCTCATCTGGACACAAGTCCACCCAGTCCTGGTTGGCCTTTTGGTGTTAGGTGAGGTTCGGAAAGGGTTCAACCTCACCTTGATCACCTTAAATCAGTCACCGTCGCATTCAGCAACTCCAACCCACACACACAACACTGACGTCTTCTCCGTCTCCAAAGCGGCACAAGCCTCGGTCGCCGTGAGCGCGTCGCAGTTTAGTAGCTTTTTAAGGAAGTGACACGTGTCAACGTTTTTGTCCCCGCGTCTCCACTTGAAAGACATCCGAGTTCTCGATTAAGCAGCTACGATGCCGATTTGTAAAGTTGAATCAAAGTGTCACATTCACATCAAATCTGAGCTCTTCATTTCCAGAACTGTATCGTCGTCGTCGTCGTCACCTTCTCCGCGCTGTACGTCTTCGTGGCCGCGTCCTCAAGCGTACGTCTCTGCCGATTTGAGCGCCATGATTTCGGAGCCCTCCACGTGGCGCCCGTTAAATTGTTCGCTGTTGCAGTCGTGGTGGTACATGAAGGCGGGCACCTCTGTGATGGAGGTGGCCGTGTAGGACGTGGAGCGCATTGAACAGTGGTCCTTCCGTCGCTGACCCCACTGCATCTTATACTGCATCCACTGTCTTTTTAGAGCTGCCTGCACCTTAACAACACACAGGAAAAGCAAAGTCAGTGTTACACTGCAACAAAAACACTCTAATGTACCGTTCTTCATGAATACAGTTCAATAGTTGTGCTATCTATCGATCTCTCTAGCTAAGCTAGATAGCTAACGAGCATCTATAAATATGCTAACTAGCTTCTATCTAAGCTAAGCAGCTAACGAGTATCTATCTATTAATGCTAACTAGCATCTGTCTATCTAAGCTAAGTAGCTATCGATCTATGCAAACTAGCATCTACCTAAGCTAGATAGCTAATTAACATCTATCAATATATGCTAACTAGCATCTATCTATCTAAGCTAGGTAGCTAACAACCATCTGTCTATCTATGCTAAGTAGCTAACAAGTATCTATCTATCTATCTATCTATCTATCTATCTATCTATCTATCTATCTATCTATCTATCTATCTATCTATCTATCTATCTATCTATCTATCTATCTATCTATCTATCTATCTATCTATCTATCTATCTATCTATCTATCTATCTATCTATCTAACGGAGATTACAGTGTGAACATTTAAATAATAGCATAGCAGCTAAATTGCTCACAGTATCATATTGTACAGTTTATATTATGTACAGCACAGTACTGTAATATTATTTGCAGTAATAAACTGTGATTACAGTAGAAAATTGGGGTAATTTAACAGGTTATTTTTTTTAGTTATTTTTTTTACGGTGTATGGTTAAAATATTTGACATTTTCTTAGAAAGTGGCCCTAATGTAGAAGTCAAACGGAGTAAATATGTCATCAAAAAGTCATTTTTGTGTTGGCTGCACCTGAAGAACTACTCTGGCAGTCTCAGTGAAGGGTGTGATTGTTTACCTATTTTGATTTTTGTATTCTCCACTCTCTACTCAATGCAAATGCCAGAACTTAGTTACACAAACTTTCCTCCTGAACTTTTATTTTTTTTTCCCTCCACCATTTTGTTTTCTGGTCTACTTTGAGCCACAAAATGGCCGCACCAGATGTCCAAAGTTAGACGCAAAATCGGGACGCAGTTATGTTGCAATGGGACCAAGACGAGGATGATGTAAACACCCTTTTTTGCGACAATATTAATCCACAGAAGACACATTTGCACAAGCAGGACCATAATTATGTGACGGTTTGTGCTATCGGAAACATTCTAACGGTTTCTGAAAGCTGAGAAATTGCGCGTCAAAGCCAACGTCATAGTGAGGCTATGACGGGAATTTCACCCGCAATGTTGCAGGAAGCCGACAAATCGGCATCTTTGTTGGTTTCCATTTTTTGGCCTGTTTTTGGACACTGAGACAAAGACTCGAACTCATGTTATTTTACTGTTCAAATTTCACATTTAAAGGTGCCGTATGTAAGAATGTGGCCAAAAACGTTTACTACATTCAAATTCAAAATACAGAGGTCTTTTTGTTTTCTGACATAACCGGCAACCCTTGGTTGTTTGGCAGACTCTACCGACTGCAATGATTGATAGACGGCGATAGGTGGTCGCCACATGCCAAAACATGAATTCAAAACATAAACATGATTTGCAGTCTGCAAAATATTTTTTTTTAATGCCAATATTTTTGCTGTACTGTTGTTGTTGGTGAGTTCAGTTTGTTATATGAACATTATTCCTGAGTCTCTGTGACATATGGAGGATTTTATGACCAGTTGATTTAGATTAATTACATAATGCACCTTTAACAAGCAAAATCTCGTGTTCATGTACAACTACAGTCTTTTACTTCATTTTAAATCGTTAATACATGATTTTAACATGCAGCAAATGGTAAATAACTGCCAGATATTGAAAGTTATTCAGGAAAAATGGGCAAAAGCTCTTACTCAAAGGATCATTTTCTGGCCCATTTATGGATAAAATAAGCAAAAAAATAGTCCAGACTGACATTTTGAGGCTTAGGCGTTAAAGGGTTAGCCGCTGCCACGTGTGTGCGCTTCACTTAAATGGTTATCATCATCATCAGAAGCCGGTGAGGAAATGTAAACACCGTACATCAGTCACATTTCCTGACGTGTGGCCATGTTGTGCATGTGGCCCAATCATCTCCTTTTTAATTATATATTCTTTACCATATCTGCTGTTGTATAATCTTTTGAAGCGTAATTGTAAATAAGCGACATCCTCAGTCTATAGATAACACTTAACATTGAAGGGCTGAATAAAAGAGAGTTTGCCGAGTCTTTTACACGTGTTTTAATAACGGCGCGGTGATGATTCTCCTCCGGCAAATGTGTTGTGCAAAGAGAATCCATATTGTGCAAACACCAAAGCCCCCATTATCACGCTGAAAACATGCTCCGCCTAATCCCACTATTTAATCTCTTTTGCGATCAGCGCTCGTGTACAAATTGACGATTAAACTCCCAGATATGAAGTGTGTTGAAGCTGAACACAAACAAAGGTCTCGTTTGTGTGTGATATAACTGTAGGAATTTCAAGCAGAATGTGAAACCCTCGAGTATACCATGCCTGCGATTAAATACAAAAATGTTAATGTCATTTTGAAAAAAGTATGTTTACTTTGAAATGTCCACAAAAGATGGGTCTTCTCTCTGGAGTAAAAAATAAACAAACTAACTTCAGACTCAAACTCAGCAATAATAAACTAATTGTTGTGGTTCCCAAAGACTGGGTCGGGACCCACAGAAGGGTCACAGGAGATTTATTTTTGGGTCCCCAAAACAGATTTGCTAATCTTTTACCTTAGATTTACAAATGATAATAATATGCATATTAAATGAAGCAGCAGTAATCTCTGAGATGATTTGTTGTACCATATTGAAAGTGATATTGGGGATACGGCTGTCAATTTGTCACAGTTTATATTGTGATTAGGTCAAAAAAAGAACTTGATCTATGAATATCATATTCAGAAGTCTATATCAGTCCTTATTAGTCCACTTCAGTTCACGTGTGTGAACTCATTTCACAAGGACTTCTCTGTCATTTGCATTTCAAGTTGCTCCTCAAATCAAATGAGGCACTTTTTCGTTCAAAATCACGCGTGAAGTCGCGGAGACCTTTTTGTCCTGTTCGCAGGTTTGTCAGACTCCACCGTGAGGAGCAGACGGATCAGGCACTCGGCTATATTTCTCTGCGTGTTACAGCTAATGTGCTCTTGTAGTAATTCCTGGAGTGAAAAAGTGAAAATTAAGTCGTGAAATTTCCCTCCCCAGAGACAATGATGTGTTTCTCTGCGTGAGAGAGGGGGAAAAAACAGAGCCCGAGATGCATAAACGCAGGGAGGGAGCGGATTTAAATACTCAGCATGAGGTATCTGGCAACGGAGGAACGAGCAAACCTACCGAGGGGTGCTGTGTTTGTGACATTCCCGCCTGGAAAATAGGTCAGGCGTTAGTTCATGCACGTGGGGGGAACAGAACGTGACAGCATCTCCTTAAATGACGCTAAAGTGTAAACAATGTCTGGCACATACGGTTTTGTCGGACAGGGCGAGCCCCCGCTTTTTTTTTTTTCCCCTGCGAGCGAAAGGGTCAACAAACAAACAAACAAACAAACAAGAGTTTCTGTCCTGCACCCGCATAATGAACAATTCAGCTCCCTTAATCAGGACATGGGTTTCTGGGGCTGGGTTCAATTCTGTTTTTTTTTTTTTATTTCAAGGCCAAACTGCACAGACCTTCCTTGTTTATCAGCAGCCTCATTGTGTCGTCGGGTCAACGAGACAAACGGCGCGTTTGTGACATGAAGCAAAACATTCTACATGGAAGCTGCTCCGTTTTTTTATTTGTCTCATTATGAGAATTAGTGTCCCGTTTGAAATCATTAGATCGGTGTGCGTGTTAACACTGTATAAAGCAAGGCTATTCAACTTAAGGCCCGGGGGCCAGATCCGGCCCTTTAAGCAATTTAGACCGGCCCACGGCCCATTAACCCATAAATAATGAATGTATTATTAAAAAGCCAATTTCTGGCACTTTGTGACATTTTGCGTCCCTTTTTGGCAAACACTAGTACAGCTTTAATTGTGTAATTGTAGGTGGGCTATGTACGTACCAAAATATTCTGCGATATGAGCCAACTGTAGCGGTACCTGTGTCTTGTTGGTACTGTTACTTATATTTCTGCAAAAATAGCCTATTGTGGCCATTGCACCTAATTGTTGTTTATATTGTTACCTCTAATTTTGTAATTTCCAATTGTGACCCAAATTTTGGTGATACTGTAATCTTTTTGCACTATACGCAAATTGTATTGTACCCGAATGTTGGTGGTTTTGTAACTTACCTTGTTAGCACAAAACTAGCAGCCATTTCAATAAATAAGTGCTAAATAATTTATAACATTTTATATCTATTTGTATCCGTTTATTGTACATGTGACACAAAATGGTAGTACAATTCGGAAATTTAAGTTGAATAGCCCTGCTTTATACCCCCACGTCAATTAAATATGCAAATCGGAGCAGTCACAATATCCGCTAATGTACATAGCACTGAATTAATTACCATCTCTAAACTGTCCAAAAGGTATAAATATCTGTCTCACCAATTACATGCATTTTTCAGAATATCGAGAATATTTTCTATGAATTATTTAATAATTCTGACTAATAATTAGCACGCCTTGCACACACCGTCTCCCTTTTTTTTTTTTTTACGTCGAGCCAGTCGCCTCATTCTTGTGAGAGAATATTGTTTCCATATTTTAGGAAGTACACTATTATGCTTATGTGCTTCCCCCACGAAAATGTTCAGCCTTTACGTGCACTGCAGTTCACTGCAGGGGGAAAGCACACGTGAACTGTGACTTACCTCTCCGTTGAAGAAGCAGAATATTGTCGCCACCAGTAAACCCTTGGAAAAAGACACAAATATAGTGAATTTAAAGTACATTCAATTTCACAAGAATTATCGAATGACGTTTTAATTAAAAACTGATTAAAGGTTACATTTAAAAAAAAAAAAAAAAAAAAGGAAACAGTAATTATATCTGGCTGAGCTCTGTAATCTCTTTCCAAAGCTCATGTGCACAGCTGCAGCAGAATTCCGTAAATAAATTCTGACCGTTTCTCTTGCTGTCAGTTTTTAAAAAAGCTGCAGTGAGTGAGCACAAATACAGCTACAGAGACCTTCGCAGGAAAGCAAGAGAGTAAAACACTAACTTGGATATATATATATATATATATATATATATATATATATATATATAAAAAAAACATTTTATTACTTGACACTGTCAGGGGAGGGGGGAAAAAGAATGAGGTGCGGTCCACCGCAGCCTGTGAATAATGGGAGCCCGCGATATTACTCAGAACGTCGACCGCATTGATTTCCAGGAAATTGTTTGGAAGTGTGAGGCGTGACAAAAACGATTCAAGGAGATAAATGTGCGTTTCACAAACACAGACAGCAGGGTTTCCTAAGTCCTGGACCTGGGGGACTTCCTGCGTGTTTCAGATGTTGAAACGCAGCTCAGTCAAATAAATGTCGTTCCTTATCGGGGATGTTGTAGCCGATGATGAAGAGCTCAACATTTGAAGCAGGCAAACGGATCTTTTATTTTTTATTTTTGAAGGAAAAGCTCTTTCTTTGAATCATAAATACACTCTATACATTGTTAATGTGGTAAACGACTATTCTAGCTGCAAACGTCTGCTTTTTAATGGAATATGTACATAGGTGTATAGAGGCCCATTTCCAGTGTTCTAATGGTACATTGTGTTTGCTCATCGCGTTAGAAGGCTATTGGATGATTAGAAAACCCTTGTGCAATGATGTTAGCACAACTGAAAACAGTTTTGCTGGTTCTAACAATCATTATTACTAATCTTGTCAATGTCTTGACTTTATTTTCTATTCATTTTGCAAGTCTTTTGATGAATAAAAGTGTGACGTTGATTGGAAAACGTACAAAAATTTTATAGGTGACCCCAAACTTTTTTGATCGATAGTGTAATTAGATGGATCTCATGCATATGCAGCAGAATTGTGCATTTCCTTCCTGTAAAGTATTTTGGTTTATGACAGAAAATTGGTGGAATCATCACTAGCGACAAAAAGTCGTAAACTGTCATTATCTCCCTTTCTTTACTCTGATTCGGTTCATTCTGTCTCCTTTTTATATAATCTATAATCGTCTTCTTCTGTTTCAACTTAGTCCTTCCATATGTACGGTAGCGTTTGACATCGTTTCTGGGGCTGGCTTTACACGACAACGCTCCCGGGTGAAACCGACAAAATATTTTATCAGATGTGCCTTTTGTTTTTGGGGCTTAAAAACGCAAAAAATGAGCTCCACCGTCGCGTTCCCGTCTAAACGGTTGAAAACGCAAAAGTGTGCTCTGAGCTGCTCACGCTGGCTATCCTCCTGTACGCGTTGACGTCAGATCCATGTGCAGTACAGCCAAACAAACATGTCGAATTATATCCATCAGTCGGACTGATACCTATCCAGGAGTCATTTCAGCAATTAAGCCGAGTTAATGTTTTGGTTTTTGACTGTGGGCTACTTCGCGCTACTAGAGAGAAGTAGAAGGAAGTTTCAACGCATGCACTCGCTTCTGGTGTTGTTGTATGGCAGTGCTTCACAGTGCCACCTAGCCACCTGGCATGCATACTACATCAAATTTCACACAATTTAGCGTCACCGCGTGCATGCAGATTTCCACCCAAAGACGCTCGTCTAAACGCGAAAATAAAAAGTGGGAACGCAACGTCACTTTTGCTGTTTGTGCAAAAGTTTTTGAAAATGGCAAATAAAAGGAAATCTCCGAAAAAACAAAAGAGACGGCAGGTGTTTGTTTTCTTTTGTTTTAGTGGAGTTTCTGTTGGACTTTACGTGTTTTGTTGGCATTAACACAATCCATTCCTCCACAAACCGCTGATGCTATCCTGAGGCTTAATGGAGTGTGCGTAACATCATATCTTTCAGATTCCCCCCCCTCCCAAAAAAAAATCGATTTGACTCGTCTTCATATAAGTCAGGCTTTAGGCCACGGATTAGGTAGCATAAGGTCTTTTTATTTATTTATGTTTTTTAAGTCACTTTGTGATGCGTTTCTTTATTGGCATTGAAACCTGATTAACGCTTTTATAATCTTACATTTCGCCCCCGAGACCAAAAAAAGTGAGTGTTGATGCAGGTGCGTGGTCTCGGAGCGCTTTTTAAATCTGCTGAGTCGCTTATAGAATTGGTAATTCAGTGGAAACTCTGATAAAAGCTCAGCACCCACCTGGTAATGCATGAGTATGTGCATGATATACTCGAAGACCTCCCCGGCCAGCCGGTTCTCCGGCCTCCAGGGAATAATGACAAACTGGATTCCCAGCAGGGGCACGAGGATGAGGGTGGCTCTCACCGCCTTCATGTACATGTTGGACTCGGCGCGGTGCGTGTCTCTCAGTTTGGTCACGAGCACTCGTATGATGTTCAGTAAGAAGAAGAGATTCACCTGCAGAGCAAAGGGAAGGGAAAGAAAAAAGTGATTTTAATTCAAGAAATAAATCAAAATGCAAAGTCCAGCCGAGGAACAGACTTACAAGAAGTGCTGCCATGATAGGACCGTGAACTGCGTAGAGCAGATGGGTTTCCACACTCATCCAACAGCTAACGGAGAAGGGAAAAACACAGTCAGTGGAGTCTGCCGACCCAAAATACACAAGCGCGCACACACACGCTCTCTCGTGTTAAAACATGGCACATGGACGGACCCGCACACAGCTGAGCACATACAGTACGTACACATCTCTTGTTTATTTGCAGAGGTTTCTGGAACATTACTCACTTGTCGTCGAAATACTTTTTCCTTGCCACGGCGTGGATGGATGCGGGGACGAGTGGAAAGCCTGAGACGGGAGAAAATGGGTTAATATGGGTCACGTATGTACTGTAGTTGTTTGGTTTTAAACGGCCTCGTTAAGTACATTTCCGATCGTCGTTTGCAATGAATAGTTCCTCGTTTCTACACACTGTACTGTTCTAGTTCCAAACTTGCACTCGCAGTGTGGCATTTCTGCCATTAGGGGTCTCTCTCATAATCAAAACAGTGGGGGGAAAAAAGCAGCGTGAGAGGAATGCGGGAAACGCAAATGAGTAGTCGTGATCCATGAGTGACAAATACACAAGTTGTAGTTGTATCAAAGATTTCCTTCCTCACTCTGATGTTTCATAAGGAGTTTGCACCCAGAATCTTGAACTAAACAAGCTGAAACAATGGATCTATTAATCTTAGCTTAAACTTTTTTCATTATTATTATTAAAACAAGATTTCATTTAGATTGTTTTAGCCGCTTAAATGTGAATATTTTCTTAGTTTCTTTGCGCCACATAAACAAGGAAATCATCAAAACTGAATCGTTTTGATTTGTGGACAAAATTAGACATTTCCAGGTTTGACAAACACCGATCAGCGTCTTTTTTAAAGGTGCATTATGTAATAAATCTAAAGCAACTGGCCATAAAATCCTCTTAATGTCACAGAGACTCAGGAATAATGTTCATATAACAAACTGAACTCACCAACAACAACAGTACAGCCAAAATATTTGTATTAAAACATTTTTTTGCAGACTGCAAATCATGTTTTGGCATGTGGCGCCACCTACCTTCATCTACCAATCATTACCGTCAGTAGAGTCTCAGCTGCCGAGCAACCAAGGGTTGCCAGTTACGTCAGACAACGAAACCTAAAATACCTCGGTATTTTGAATTTGAATGTAGTAACTGTTTTTGGCCACATTCTTACATATGGCACCTTTGACAATTTTTCATTTGTCATTTTCTGGACCAAACGATTCATCAAGAAAATAACCGACAGATCAATCCATTTCCGAAAATAATCGTGAGTTTCTACCTTAAACGGAAACATTCTATCCTTTCACATCAAGTGTTTTTACACGTCCTCATTTTCAAACCTCTTCCTCTCTCTATAGCGGTCGCCACAGCCGACGATCGGCATAATGAACAATGAAAAGCAAACAAACACTTGAGGCTATTCTCTCTTGGAAATAAACACTTAAATCCGTGTACAGTTCATTTGCAGACACCGCTGACCACACACACACATGTGAGGCCTCAAGGTTATCCACCCATTTTTGTTCATGCTGACCGCTCATTTAGATCCCTCGTCTACTCGTGTGACGGACCGCCGCTCATTATTCCTGTTACGAACGAGGTGATAAACGACAGAGCGGCTAACAAAGCCGACAAACCTGTCCCTGTATGAGGGTTAGCGTCGCTCTCCAGCTTTGATTGAGTCCAATAGAAGCGATAGAATATACAAAAAGGTCTATTCTACCGCTCTGTGAAGTTATTGTTCTTGTAGGAAATGAAGCTGAAGGAAAATGAAGGGATGATTCAATCAGGTGGAGAGAAGATGAAGAAAAAAAAAAAAGAGGACGAAGAAAAAAGAAAGACGCACAGCTGTAAGTGGCGCTGCTGGCGCAGATAATGATAACTTTAACAGTAAATGACTGCTGTTATTGAACTGTTACTTTGTCTGACTGGGGCACTAGACTTGAACAGCAGCTAACATTAGCGTCAGAACGCTAGCTGACGCTAACGCTAACCTGTGGGTTTAGTACCCCCAAGAAAACTATTTCACTTCTATACTTTATATTTTGTTTATAAGTTTATAATGAGAGTTATTTACAGTGTAATGTATATATTTCTTTAAGTTTATATAGTTTTTTAAAAGCTATTTACAGTATTTTATTGTTATTTACATTTTCACATACTTTATCTATTTTCAAAATTTACAAGGTTTTTTCCATGTTATTTAATTCATTTCGGGGAAAAAAACAACTTTTGAATTCATACATTTTTCGTTGGTGTCAGATTATTTATAACATAAAGGTGATGAACACCGGTTGGAAGGGCCCCCTAGGAATTTTTGCTTAGGGCCCCCAACAGACTCTAGAATCGCCACTGGTAGTATGGAGACGTGGAGATGACTCACCCCAGCCCAGGAGGTAGTACCAGTGTAGATGCTGCTCCTCTGCAAACACGGCGACCACGATGAGCGTGTGCAGGTAGATGCCTTCGCAGAGCATCCAGAAATAATTGCAGCCCAGCATGTACGTGTGGAAGAAGTTGAGCACCTTACAGCCAACCTGCAGACACGATGTTCTTTAAATACGTCTTTCTGAACTGGCTGGAGTTAACCATTATTCTCCAAGTATTACTCTTAAATGCAGTTTTCTACATATGCATCCACCCATCAGAGCGCAGTAGCGTGATAACACGTCTCATAATCTATTGCATTAAGCGAGAGTTGACTATAAAATTTGTGACAGGGCTCACTTTGACAGCCCCCTAATGCTGTAATTACCAGGACATTTAATATATGCTCTATAGGCTATAAATCCTGACGGACAGTAACTGTAATTTCCACAACTCTTTCCAATTATTTCCATATTTTAGCGAGTGTTTTATGTCCCACTTTCTTTAAATAATGAGTTTTTGAAACGCGACAGACGTCCTTGTCGGCTGTTTTTCAAAGATAGTATACCTTGTATACTAAATAAATGGTCGTTATTATTGTGAAAAGCCAATGTGGCCAAAGGGAAAGACTACAGTGAATCCCAATCGTTCCCCACGAGCAGATGCGAGTTAAATCTACTGCCACTGATTGGTGTTTATGCAAATATGAGACTCTGATTCTAAGTGACTCGTCTAAATTTCACATTCATCACGAAACTTCACTAACTGCGATGATTCTACTCAATCGATGGTTCATGAAATAATCAAACATTTCCCTTTTTGTATTCCAATGCTTTCAGTTGTTGTTGTTTTTATAAAATGATATCTCTCCGACAGGGTTCTGTTGTTGTTGTTCCTGCATGATTTCAAAGCACAAACAAAGCTGACAAAGGCGTTCCACAGGTGTCACTGCTAGGCCCCCTGTAATTTTAATATAAAAATAACAGCTTTTATCACAGTGGCTATTGTTTCTTTCTGTCTGTTTTTGATAAAGTCAGATTTTGTCTTTCATCCACAAGAATCAACATCATTATCTATTACGTCTACTGCACCACTTCAATTCTTACTCATAAACTGAGTTTTAAGAAATTTAAAAGGCAATTCTGTCTTTTAAGTTTTGCGAAATGACACATGTTTTTCTTTTACCTCAAGACGCACAACAGCCTCTAAACCTTTCACCACATGTCTTCCCCACACTTTGTTACCGTTCTCTGTCCAGTTGAGGAGTCTCCACTAGACTGGGGGAGTCGAGTTCCCTCTCATTTCACCAGTTCAGGACTTGTTTTGCTTTTTCGCAGCGTAGACCTCGGCTCCGTCTGAAGTGTACCGACAAGCGTCTCTGGTTTATAAATCAAGCCGACTGTAGATCACGTCGTAGATGTTTGTCATTTTTCTTTCCTACTTTGACATAAGCTTTGGGGATTCACTCCTCCACACTTCTGGCTGACTAAAGCAGACTCTGTATTGCCACGCCGGAATAATAATAATAAAAAAAAAGAGAGTAAATCTCCAACACAATCCACTGTCCTTAAATCACCAGTGCAGTTTCACAACAGACATGCGTGAATTCCAATCAGTGGTGCTTGTCTTTTTCTTTTCTTCTATAAAACCAGGGCCATTTCGACTGATTAGATTTTTGCAGTGAATTAGCACTTTTGGACACTTCCTTTTGTCCGAAGGTCACAGACTCGACACACGAGGTCAGATGTAAAAGATTTGACATCTTGTCATCACATCAGTGATGAAAGCTGTTATTCCGCTCTTCTTCTTCTTCTTCTTCTTCTCCTCCTTGGATACGCTCAGTGATGGGATGTGACTAAAGACAGCAGTGAGAATTTGCCAGACGCAGCAGGACACAGAACCAAAACCACATCTCCGCTCTCTCTGCTGGATGTTTCTACTTTGTGGGGCTGGAGATAGTCCAGCTCAAAGCAGACGGAGGCTTTCTGTGTGCGAGACGTGAGCCACATTCTACAATCCTATTGTTTTTTACAGTCATTATTTCCAATTTTCACATACTTTTACAAAGTTTCACATTTTTTAACATATATATCCTTCTGAATATGTTTAGTTTCATTCAGTTCTGCAGAAAAAGCAAAGATATAGAGTTGGTAATTCACTATTGAGAAGCAGCAAGGCACCGAGTTAACAGACGTTTTCATTTTTTTTTTTTTCGATTTCCAAAAGAGGAGTGGTCCTCTCAGAGTAACACAAGAATTTATGTTCAGTCCCGACAACCGGGCATTCCTGCGAGACAGATTTATCACGTCTATCTGTGCGGACCTCTGCGTTTCAAAGACTCCACAGCAGCAGAAAGTGGAAGAGAGGCAGAATAACTTTGCCTCCGTGATGCAGCGCGGTGAAATTGAAATACTACTCAAAAGTATATCTACAAACCTTTTACATATTTAAAATACAGAGCGACTTCATACTTGGCTTCAAACGCGGAATGAATTTTAAAAAGTTTTTTTTTTTTTAGGTTTTGCATAAATTGTGAATGCATTTGTATCTCATTTGGAGACAATGGAACTAATCCTCCTCCGCACATTCAGTATAATCCTCGGGATGGCAACGCTGGTCATCACATATTCAGACCCAACATTTAGTAATTAATTGTAATTCCGTTGGTGTCGGTCTCAATTTTAATTAGTTCATTTCTTTGCTTTGTGACCCCAACACCTGCAGACTTTTTACATTGGCACATTAATGCAGTTGTGTTTTGTGTTAATAGTGTTAATCAGGAAATGCAAGAACTAAAATCCTTACTTACTTTGCAATAATGAGGGAATTATCAGTGACATAGGGACGAGTAAATGAGTGAACAATGGACAATTGTGGACACTCATGAATATCGATTTAATCATTTTTCCCAAAAATTGAAAGAAAACAAACCGCATGAATTCTGAGATTAAAGTCAGAATTCTGAGAAAAAGAAAAGACCAGACTTTACTCGTCACTCAGAGTGACTTTAATCTCAAAATTCTGACTTTAATCTCAGAATTCAGACTTTAATCTCAAACTTCTGAGAGATTTTATCTCGAATTCTAAGTGACTTTTATCTCAGAATTCTGACTAATCTCAGAATTCTGCCTTTAATCTCAACATTCTGCCTTTAATCTCAGAATTCTGACTTTAATCTCAAAATTCTGACTTTAATCTCAGAATTCTGACTTTAATCTCAAAATTCTGACTTTAATCTCAGAATTCTGACTTTTATCTCAAAATTCTGACTTTAATCTCAGAATTCTGACTTTAATCTCAAAATTCTGACTTTAATCTCAGAATTCTGACTTTAATCTCAAAATTCTGACTTTAATCTCAGAATTCTGACTTTTTCTTAATCTCAGAATTCTAATTTTTTATTTAATCTCAGAATTCTTGGTAACTTAAATCTCAAAGGACTTTAATCTCAAGAATTCTGACTTTTATCTCAGAATTCAGAGTGACTTTAATCTCAGAATTCCTAGTGACTTTAATCTCAAGAATTTTACATGTGGCCCTAACACTCTTCCATAGATAAACATGGACACACAAGCATTTTCCAATGCGTTATTGTTAGCATTTAACAGAAGCCATGAATCGAGACTCACCGGGTTTCTGACCACCATATCAGGATTGTTGACCACTCCTGCGAGGGAGATGATGGTGAGGGCAGAATTGAGCACGTAGGAGCAGAAGAGGTTCTTGTGGAGCGTGATCCTTTGGCAGCTCAGACTCCTGTGTGTGTAAAGAGTTTGTCCTCAAGATACGCTGAAATAAAATCTAATAAATTAACCTCGACACAACTGTACTAAACGTCACACAGATACAAAGCTGTTTGTGTGAGGATGTCACACGATTGCATCTCATGTCATTTATGTGGTTGTTAGGGTAAAAAACACAGGTCGACGAGTCCCTATTGCTTTACTGTAACTGCAAGTACGGCTGTTAAATAATGCGTAATGGATCCCGAGGGTGCTTCCTCGTGGCCTTGGCCGGCTCTCAGTATTAAGCGAACAATGGAATGCCTGACAGGCAAAGAGCAAACAACTACGAGTATCAAATGGTTTCACCCGGTTTCCAGTAGCTTTACTGTCGGTAATGTTTAATAATGTTTTAATTACAGGGCAGAAATCAAACCGGCTGCACTTTTTTTATTCGGCGTTAAACTGGGCGTTTATGGGTCGAATTAAACTTCACAGCCAATATGTTTTTACAGAATATGGCTTCCCATAAACATGTCTGCAGTTTTAAGAAATGGTATCCTTTTCCTGCTCGTGGCCAGTCCTCGTCTTTGTTGCCCATGAGACCCATGAAAAACAGGAGGGAAAAAGCTACACAACTGTACATTCTCCACGGCCTCGTACCTCAACCGCAAAACATCCCAGACATAAAAACGAGACGCGGGGAGACGCTGCTGGAAGCTCCGTATAGACGACATCTAAAAGAAGATGTCAAAATACGAGGCAAACCCTTTTGGCAGCCCTCGCTCGTGCTGTCCACCGGTCTCGACAGACGTTCCACCAACTCCTGTGTTTTTTCTTTTTTTCCACGGCGTCCTGGAGTATTTTTATCTGGGGGGAATCTTGACAGCGTAGATATAGCGTCGTAAATAACCGAGTGCAGCTGTACACCAACACATGCCATTGTAAGCTTCACATCTGGATCTTATAAGACCTTAAAGCCTCCAATATTTTAAGCGGTTCGGCCGATAAATGCGCTGAAGAATAAAGAAAATGAATACTCTGTTAGCCAATAATCTCGTTGCTTTATTGAGATTTTAATTCGTCGGGATGTTGTCTTTGTTGCATCGTGAATAAGCGTACCACTGTCGAGCGCCTGACTCTCAGTGGGTCATGGGTTTTTTGTTTTTTTGTGATAACGCACCTGCCCTGAACATGGCCTCTGGATTTATGAGCGTGTTTAAAAACTTCTGCAGCAGCATGAAGCAGCAGCAGCACACACCGAGGGTCTCCTACAAAATCTGCTCTGGATAACATCTGCATTCAGGAGGTCAGCGCCCGTCACCATGTCAAGTTTTACAACTCCTGGTTCGGAGAAACGCGAGGCCAACAAAGTAACTCATCCAAATATTGTTACAGAACATAGTCATTTCTCCCCATGGCTTCATTTCAGGGTTTTTAAACGTATTGTGCCATTAAAAACAATGAGTATTAAGTCCCTTCCCACATATAAACGTACAGTGATATAAAGCATGTCCAGAGACTTCAGCGCAGTCTTTTTCCTGAGTTTATATTGGATATTCCCACATTACATAGATGTTAAACTGAATATCACGTCTTTTGTGTTTGAATTCTTAACAATTTGAATTTTAACAGCTGACTCTTAATGAATTAATCTCATAATTCTGAGTGACTTTAATCTCATAATTCTGAGTGACTTTAATCTCAAAATTCTGACTATTTCTTTAATCTCAAAATTCAGACTTTTTCTTTAATCTCAGAATTCTGACTATTTAATCTCAGAATTCAGACTTTAATCTCAGAATTCTAAATGACTTTAATCTAAAGTGACGTTAATCTCAGAATTCTGAGTGACTTTGATCTAAAGTGACGTTTATCTCAGATTTCTGAGTGACTTTAATCTAGAGTGACGTTAATCTCAGAATTCTGAGTGACTTTAATCTAGAGTGACTTTAACCTCAGAATTCTGAGTGACTTTAATCTAGAGTGACTTTAACCTCAGAATTCTGAGTGACTTTAATCTAAAGTGACGTTAATCTCAGAATTCTGAGTGACTTTAATCTAAAGTGATGTTAACCTCAGAATTCTGAGTGACTTTAAGATACAGTGACTTTAATCTCAGAATTCTGAGTGACTTAAATCTAGCGTGACTTTAATAGCAGAATTCTGAGTGACTTAAATCTAGAGTACCTTTAATCTCAGAATTCCGAGTGACTTAAATCTAGAGTGACTTTAATCTCAGAATTTTCATTCGGAGAAACGCACGGCCAACAAAGTAACTCATCCAAATATTGTAACAGAACATAGTCATTTGTCCCCATGGCTTCATTTCAGGGTTTTTAAACGTATTGTGCCATTAAAAACAATGAGTATTAAGTCCCCTCCCACATATAAACTTACAGTGATATAAAGCATGTCCAGAGACTTCAGCGCAGTCTTTTTCCTGAGTTTATATTGGATATTCCCACATTACATAGATGTTAAACTGAATATCACGTCTTTTGTGTTTGAATTCTTAACAATTTGAATTTTAACAGCTGACTCTTAATGAATTAATCTCATAATTCTGAGTGACTTTAATCTCATAATTCTGAGTGACTTTAATCTCAAAATTCTGACTATTTCTTTAATCTCAAAATTCAGACTTTTTCTTTAATCTCAGAATTCTGACTATTTAATCTCAGAATTCAGACTTTAATCTCAGAATTCTAAATGACTTTAATCTAAAGTGACGTTAATCTCAGAATTCTGAGTGACTTTGATCTAAAGTGACGTTTATCTCAGATTTCTGAGTGACTTTAATCTAGAGTGACGTTAATCTCAGAATTCTGAGTGACTTTAATCTAGAGTGACTTTAACCTCAGAATTCTGAGTGACTTTAATCTAGAGTGACTTTAACCTCAGAATTCTGAGTGACTTTAATCTAAAGTGACGTTAATCTCAGAATTCTGAGTGACTTTAATCTAAAGTGATGTTAACCTCAGAATTCTGAGTGACTTTAAGATACAGTGACTTTAATCTCAGAATTCTGAGTGACTTAAATCTAGCGTGACTTTAATAGCAGAATTCTGAGTGACTTAAATCTAGAGTACCTTTAATCTCAGAATTCCGAGTGACTTAAATCTAGAGTGACTTTAATCTCAGAATTTTCATTCGGAGAAACGCACGGCCAACAAAGTAACTCATCCAAATATTGTAACAGAACATAGTCATTTGTCCCCATGGCTTCATTTCAGGGTTTTTAAACGTATTGTGCCATTAAAAACAATGAGTATTAAGTCCCCTCCCACATATAAACTTACAGTGATATAAAGCATGTCCAGAGACTTCGGTGCAGTCTTTTTCCTGAGTTTATATTGGATATTCCCACATTACATAGATAATGTATAAACTGAATATCACTTCACGTCTTTTGTGTTTTGAATTCTTAACAATTTGAGTTTCAACAGCTGACTCTTTTAATGAATTCATTCTGTAATTATAGTGTGTGCTCTTTTCTCCCTCCTGGGATTAAGGGGGTACATTGGCAGGAACATCCTTAATGAGCAAAGCACCGAGTCGCACACGTTTCTAATAAGACGAGAGCACACCAACACACTCCGCGGACGTCACACCTCCGCAGGTTTGAATCCTAAATATCCATGAAATAAACTGTGCTCGAGAACAAAACCAAGTTGGCATGAAATTAGTGAAAGTTAAGTTGTGTGTGTGTGTAAGTTATACTCCGGGAAGCAGCTGAGCTGGTTTCACGGGTTTTGCACTATTTTGCATTCATTTCTGGCAGCGGAGATGGGTTTTAATTTTCCATTAGAGTCCACAGTGACGCTTTACACACGGCACAGTTCTTCTAACATATTTATTCTATATTAAAAATTTGCACTAGCGTATGAATGAAACCTAAATCCTCCTTTTTGCTTATTTACTGTGGCTGAAGGGCAAATGTCTGTGCAGACCGAGACCAGAGAGTCGACTGTGATGAGTAATTAAAGAGACTGGAGGAAAACAAAGCCCAACACCATCTGTGTACCGATCAGTTCTGCTGACGACAGCGCAAATCTACCCGCGATTCATCATTTTAATCACCGCGAGCTGTGTTAGCCATTTTCCATTTTCAGTCCTAAACATTCACCAAACATCACCATGAAAGTCACGGTCTGTAATTGATTTTAAAAGCAACTATTTTTAAATCTTATTTATTGAAATCTTATTTGGTGTCAAGCGAGATCACTTTTCTCCTGCTTATATATTGATCCCATAGACCATAATGTGATTTTTTAAATGTTTTATTTTTTTTTATAAACAGATACTTCCAGTTTCCTTAGTGAAGTCATTATTAGGGAGTAAGAATATAGTAAAAAAAAATAAAAAAATCATGGTGACTCCATTGGTTGCAAAAGAACTCTCTTTGAATTAAAGTCTATGGGGAAATGAGCCGAATTCTCACTTATTTTATTATCTTATTTTATATTAATTCCTTGAGGGTTAAAGGTCATATATACATTAATAATTTGGAAAATGATGTGTCCTATGTGTCATATGATCATATGAGTGGACACCAGTATACCAATGTCGGCATTGTCCCCTGGTAGCAGGTGACGTCTAGGAGCTTTTGTTTGGTGCTGAATTGCGATTCTGGAGTCTTTAAAACTAAGACTTCAGATCATTTTGGGCGACTTCACGACCGGTTGCCATTTAATTAATCCACGGGTCAGTCCAGTAGGGGGCAGAAATGATCTTGTGAAGTGTTTTGCTGACCCCGTTTGCCATGTTGCTAAAACAGATGTTAACTGGTAGAACAACGTTGACCCAGTGTGAACCCAAAGATAATCCTGACACTTCACTGATTTGTGTGGCAGCGTTTTTGGATACGGTTATAAATCCAGTGCTGAAGGCCAAGTAAGTGGGGAAAAAAAAAAAAAAAGTTTTCACGGTGCTTCAAAAAAATTATACATCACTATATTCCGTTTTTAAAGTCATTATTTTTTCCTAAATTCAATCTGTTTAAATCCTATCTTTTGAGCCCAGTCTCGTCTCCTGAGCAGAGCTAAATCTTACACCCCCGGAGTCTTTAACCTTCAAAATATTGCAATGAAATGAAGCATATTTCCTTCTTCTTTTTTTACCCCAAACTACTTCATTTATTGATGGCGACACAGACATAAGGAGGGTTTAAATAAATAATATCAAAAGCATGTTTTGAAGCAGCGACTGCAACTAGAGCTACACAACATATTGTCACAACAATCACACTAGGGGGGAGGAGGGAAATATTACATTTCGTCCATTACCTGAAGTAGAAGAAGATGGCCAGAGAGATGAGCAGGGATGTTATGGACAAAGCGTGTCCCACAATTGCCATGTAAAACAGGATGAAAGCCGACTGCATAAAAAAACAAAAACAAGATAGAGATGATGTAGCATCATAAGTAGGAAAATTAGTAAATAAAACAGTGCATTTGTATGTGCAGTGTATGTGACATATGTGACATGTGTCATTTTGTCTCATGGCTTCGTTATTGTTTGATATTTTTTTTTTCTCCTTTGCTGTGTTTAAAATATACCTTTTTGGTTCAATAACCCAAAACATTTCCTTCGTTCTACATTCATCCTTTTTTAAAAATATAAATGTATAAATGTCCATTATAAATACGCCTAATAATAAAGGTTTATGGTTAGTGCTGGACACGTTAACGCTGTCGACGTCCAGGCACCGTTTACCAGTTAGCTCCATTAGCTGCATTAGCTCCTTTAGCGCCGTTAGCGCGACAACAGTCGAATGTAGCGAAAAGAGCAGCGCTACAAACAACCAGCGTAACTGTGTCCGGTGTGCCTCTGTTTTTAAAGTTTAGCGTCACTTAAGCGACTCACTTTAACAAACAGGGAGTCACGTAAAAAACATGACGTCACATTTCCAGTTAGCCGTCATGGAAACGCACCATGTGTTACTGTGGTTGACGCCGCTAACACGTTAACGTACCCAGCTACCTATTTCTGGAACAATGTTAACCCACAACACATGCTCCAAATATCAGACTTCAGGTAACAGAAATAAATAATAATAAAAGTAATTATGCCATCATGCAGCAGATTAATTAAAACGTCGCTTTATCTTCGGCAGATTACCTTCAATTTAGCGTTGGTGTTTTCGATGCAGAGTGTGTAGTTGGACCAAGTCCTGTTTGTATCCGGGTGGCGAAACCACTGCCCGTCCTCCTTGCAGTGCTTAGTGGCCTTTTCTGCAAACAACAATTAAGTGATAAATATCACTCATTTGTTGTCCCGACTATAGGCAGCCATATAATTAGGTTCCGTTTAAAACTTGCTGAATAATTCAGCATTTGGAACAATTAATATGTAATAATATATGCTCCAAAGGTATTTAAACAAAGAGGTGAGAGTTTCCCTCGCTCACCTGTCGGGTCAAAGTCCGGGAAATAGTTGGGGCAGTTTTGAGCCGTGTACGTCCCTGCTGGAGTATCGTCCCAGCACAACCAGCCGTCCCAGTTACGACTGCAGTACAACCCTAAAAAAAAAAGAAGACACATAGGTGAGTGTTAAAGGTGCATTATGTAATAAATCTAAAGCAACTGGCCGTAAAATCCTCCTAATATGTCACAGAGACTCAGGAATAATGTTCATATAACAAACAACAACAACAGTACAGCCAACATATTTGCATTAAAACATTTTTTTTGCAGACTGCAAATCAAGTTTATGTTTTGAAATCATGTTTTGGCATGTGGCGCCACCTACCGCCGTCTACCAATCATTGCAGTCAGTAGAGTCTCAGCTGCCGAGCAACCACGGGTTGCCAGTTACGACTTTGGCCACATTGTTACATATGGCGCATTTTAAATGTTCCCAAAGATAATATAACTTACCCGATTTATTATAAGCTGCGTCTCGGTTCATTTTCTCAAAGCACTTGTACTGGCTGTCGAGGATTTTGACATTCCGCTCCAGTTCTTGCTCCTCGCGGTGAACCGCCGGACTGACCGTGGCCTCGTCAGCCGGTTGAACCTCGATGTCTCCCGAGAGCTGGGCAGCTGCCTTCATTTTAGTGACACACACACACACACGCACACATGCACAAACACAGCCTTTATCAGTCAGGGTAAGGCAATAAGCAGTGATTATATTTCTTAATATAATCAATATGCTAATACGAAGAAGAAGAAAGCAAGGACTGGAATATGTTGGATGCTAATTTTATCTAATTAAATCATAGTAACCTGGTCATAGATGAAATCTGTGCTTATTACTAAAATATTGAATGAGGTTTATTCGTGGAAGCTTCATGCTGAATATAATTATTGTCAACTTTTCTCCACAATCCTCCTGATGAACGGATATTTTCTAAAACAATATATAACCTTAAGTTTAATGGTGACGGCACACTGTGTGTAGTTAGTCCAGGTCTTGTTGCTGTCTGGATGGCGATACCATTGCCCGTCCTCTCCGCAGTACTTGGTTGCCTTTTCTAACGGAAATAATAAAAGCACATGAATTTATCCTGAATTACAGAATGACTGCAACGGTAAACAAAAGATCGTACTCTACGTCCTTACCTGTGTTGTCCCAGTTGGAAAAATACCTGGGGCAGTTTTGGGAAGCGTAGGTTCCTGCCGGGGTGTCGTCCCAGCACAGCCAGCCATCCCAGTTACGAGTGCAGTGCGCACCTAAAAACACCAACAAATACACTCTTAAGAATAAATAGTTAAAGGGGAAAAGCTCTGTAGAGACAGTATCTGTACCTGATTTGTTCAAAGGTGGATCACTGTTTATTTTCAACAGACAGTTGTATTCATTCTCGAGGATCTTCACTTTCTGTGGAAAAACAATGACATGTTACGGTCAAAGCTGAAACAATGAATTATTAATTCCTATTTTGATAATCTATTAATCGAATTTAAGCTTTTTTTTCATTATTAAAACTTCTTAAATGTGAATATTTTCTTCGTTTCTTTGCTCCACATTACAAAGAAATCACTCAATCAAGACATTCGAGAACATCGTCATTTCCAAGTTTGACAAACGATGATCAACGTTTTTTGGTTAAAATTTTCAACGATTAATCGAGAAAATAACCGACAGGTGAATCGTGACAGAGCAGGAAAGTGAGTGTCACATGGATACTTTTTTTGTGTTGCTTATTTCCACATTGGCAGACACTGACAAAAATGTCATCCGGAACCACAAATGGGACATTGAGGAAAGCAGTGATGAACAATTTGTGGGTTATAGGGTGTGCGATAGTGCAACAGCGAGGACATATTTATTGATCGTTCATCAGCTCCAAAACCGCTGAATCTGCTTCACGAGCGACGCTGACCTCTGCAGTAAAGGGTGACCGTGTTTTGTTTAGAGCGACAGTATCTGCATCCTCAGTTTATAAAGCATGATAATCAATGCTGTATAACAATGTTGTTCCAAGCGTAGTGCGGTAAAGGAGTAGTATGTCACTTGTGTGCAGCTGGCAAAACAAAAGTCCCAGTTTGATGTCCTGGGGGAGAGTGGGATCATGGGAATTTTTGTCTTGTCTTGTTTGGTTCCCCTCTGGATTTGGTCTTTATGGGGAGAGCTTCAGCGGCAAAAAGCACCACAAATAGCATTGAGTAGTCATGATCCATTAGTGACCATGACTTTTACGAGTATTTCTCTGGGTTTAATGAGCTCCAGAAATGTTTTTGACTATTGTAAGTAAACAACTTAAGGAAATATATATCATAAGTCTTGTGTTTTTCCATCTTGAACTCAGAGCAGTATACACAGAGGCTATAAGAATGAGCAAGGCAGAGTGTCTTATATCCTTTTTTTCCCACCACAATCTAGACTATCTGATTAAAAAATGTATATATATATAAAACTTTCACCAATATATAAACATACCTGATCAAAAAGTACACAAAACGTTTAAAATCCGATTGAATTTGTGAAATTTGTAAATAAGCCACAGTTCGCCCAAAACGCCCAACATTTTCAAAACTTGTTCCTGGTCCCATTGCTGACATTTCCTGAAAGTTTTGTCCAAATCCGTCCGTGACTTTTCGAGTTATGTTGCTAACAGACAGACGGAGAGACAAACGAACTCCGGAGAAAATGTATACCTCCTTGGCGGAAGTAAATGAATCATAACACATGAGAATGCAAAAAAAAAACACATTTGTAAAGTCTGATTATGTGACCTATAAACACACACCCCCAGGATGTCCATATAAGGAGTTGTGCATTATTCCCACAGCAATTTACCGTGGGTGCACCTGTGAGCACTAAGGGTTAAGCCACTCTCAAGTTTGAACAAGCTAGTTTCCTGGAAAAGTGAAACATGAATACATTTGAGATTTGAGTTAGATTAGCGAAGTTTTGTCACATATTTTAAGGAAAACCTCCCTTGTAAAAACAGTGTGATAAGATAAGTGCACGAGAGATGATTTATTACCCTGGGTCTCTTCTCATGGTTGGTTGAACAGTGTGTATAGTTGGTCCAAATACTTCCGCTCTTTGCTTGGTGAAGCCATTGCCCGTCCTCTCCACAATATTTGGTTACCTTCTCTGAAAAGGCATAATTATGTGATTAACACTATAAGTAGGTGAATTCCTCGTGAGAGGGTGAGATTATATATATATATGTATTATAAAACTCTTATTGCTCACCTGTCGGCTCCATGTCGGCAAAATAACTGGGGCAGTTTTGGGAAGCGTGGGATCCCGCCGGCGTGTCGTTCCAACACAGCCAGCCATCCCAGATACGATTACAGTACAGACCTGTGGCAACAAGAAGACAACATTTTTCTTTCTTTTAAATAAATGATGTCTACTACTACATGTAAAGAAATGTCAGTGGAAAGTATCAGTACCTGGTTTGTCATATTCTGGATCTTTCTTCATTTTCTCCGAGCATTTCTTTTCACTTTCAAAGACGAGTTTTTGGACACCGGCGATGTTAACGTCAGCGGCGTCTGTCGTAGCAGAGTCTCTTAGGAAATGTTTCACTTCCTTCATAACAGAACATTTATAATTAGTAAATAAGTGTACAAAAAAAGCAACTGGGGCAAACTCGTGAGCATTCGAATACCTCTAATTTGTCCTTTGACGAACGCTGACAGGCGGAGCCAGTCTCAACCCAGTTACCCGTTTTGTCGCAATATTTGGTAACGTTTTCTGTAAAAGAATTAAACATTTATTAATCTATTGGCAAATTGACACCATAGATGACGTCTACCACTTTCTCCTCCACATGAGGGCCATGGGGCTGCTGTTACGTAGACCGTTATCCATCCCAGAGCCAACACACGGGTAAGAACCGTTCACATTCACACCTACGGTCAATTTAGAGCATCCGGTTAACATCTGCACGATCGGACTGTGGGAGGGAACCGGAGAACCCGGAGGAACTCCATGCACACACATGGGGGGGAACATGCAAACTCCTTTGGTCAGACCGTGTCGCAAACCCAGGTGTTTTTGCTGTAAGGCAGGATGATTGACTTATTTTCAAACCAAGAAATCTAGCTGGGCTAGACATCGTCAGCCACCAGGAAGCAACAGGTGATGACAAATTTAAAGGTGCATTTTGTAATAAATCTAAAGCAACTGGCCATTAAATCCTCCTAATATGTCACAGAGACTCAGGAATAATGTTCATATAACAAACTGAACTCACCAACAACAACAGTACAGCCACAATATTTGCATTAAAAAAAGTATTTTGCAGACTGCAAATCACGTTTATGTTTTGAAATCATGTTTTGGCATGTGGCGCCACCTACCGCCGTCTACCAATCATTGCAGTCAGTAGAGTCTCAGCTGCCGAGCAACCACGGGTTGCCAGTTACGTCAGAAAAGGAAACCTAAAAGACCTCGGTATTTTGAATTTGAACGTAGTAACCGTTTTTGGCCACATTCTTAAAACCAGCGCAAAGGTATGTAAGGTACATCAAAAAGTGCATTTAAAAAATAATAAAACAACTGTCCTTTTCATACCTCATAGTGCGTTTTGAGCAACGTGCATGTAATCAAAAAGGTGCACAATAATAGCATCAGTTTCTTTTTATGACCCACAAACATCTCAAAGTTCCTTTGACAGAATACAAAAGGACTAACGCTGCGATCAAACCTATCAGACTATTTTTGGAATGTGTGTGGGAATCTTTGAGGGACAGAGAAAAGTGTTTATCTCGTTATTTCTTCAGTTATTTGTGGTGAAACTAAGAAGTTAGTTATAGATCCACTATTCCAATGTGAGCCCATAATACATGAAGGTTTATCCGAAAAAGCCTCATAAACTGTACAGGATTACAAGTAAGGAACATGCCCACTAGAGAATCTCTATATTATTTGGCTCTGTCTTTCTCAGTGGTACCATTTGTTGGCATCACCCAAAAACCCCATAAATCTGACCCCGAATTTTTGAGGTTTTTGGAGTCATTTTCTGGAATATTCTAAAAACCACATGTACTTGGGATCCACGACTGGCGGGCTGAGAATGAGATCACATTATTGCTGACAACGCCAACCGTAGCACGGATGCCTACTCTTCTCCGACAGCTCATCAAGTGTTCAACAATTGTCTCCCCCACAGCCTGGAATCGGCAGCTTCACGTTCTTTAAAAAAAATAAAATAAAGAAATGCTGTCATAGGGGACCGTTTATGTCAAAGGCATTTTGGGAAGAACCTTTATGGGACTTCTCTTAAAAAAAAAAAAAGCACCGTCTCTGGTTTCTCATTTGCATTCTCTCTCCTCATCCATCACTCTGAATTTGAGCTCCCCGTCTTTTATGTAATCCCCCGTTCTTCTTATTATTTTTCATCATATGAAATGTTCTCTCTGTCCTCTCTGTCACATTAGGTAGTAACAATTCAAGGTTTTCACTCTGTTTTGTCTGTGACAAAAACCCCAACATGCTTACTTTTGCTACTACTACTAAATCGATGTATAATACAAATTAAACAAATTGGTAACACTTTGGCCTGGTCCCAATACCTCCCCTAACCCAAAATTTTTGCCGTAACCCTAAATTTTGCGCTTTCAGATGTGGGTGTGGGGGGGAACAACTTTGTTAAAAGTATGTTTTTTTGCAAATAAGCGCGTTAAAATGTCGAAATGTGTTGGAATATGTTGGTTTGATATACATCCAAAGGACCGTTGAGCTTTGAACACTGTCAGAAAATAACTGACGATTTGTGAAAGCAGCTAGCTAACTAGCTAGCTAGCGAACAGCAACATGTGACGTAGGTTAGCACGTTTGTTACTTTCACTACGCTAATTTGCACATAGTGGTGTCCCAATTCCATAGGGAAACCACTTCCCTCAACCAGGGGAATTTACAGTTGAGGGCGCTCCAAACTTGGACATTTTAAGGGAGAGGTATTGGGACGGGGCCTTTATATTAGGGAACACACATTCACCATTAATTAGGTGCTTACTAACATATAAATAGCATACTAGCCCTTTATTAGTAATCATTAAGCATGTATTAACACCTTATTCTACCTCCATTACGACGTGAATTAACATTTTTCCTACACGAGGTGTTAATATGTGCTTAATATTTACTAGTAAAGGGCTAATATGCTACTTCTGTGCATGTTAGTGAGCACTTAGTTAATGGTGAATATGTTTTCCTTAATATAAAGTGTAACCAACCAAGTGCACTCATAGTTTAGTTATGAGCTATTATTGTATGGACGTGAACAACAGTAATAACTAGAGAAAAAGAACCAGCTGAGCATGTTTGACGTATGAATTTCGAATGTAAGAGGAGATTCCAAAATATTATTAATATTTATTTGCACTATAGTTGGAACTGCTGACTCAGCAGCCCCAGCCATTAATAATAAAGAAAAACAGGAAAATTGTAGTTGGGACTGCAGGGAAAAGCATTACTTACTAACTAACAATCAGCCTTTTGTGTAGGTGCAGCAATAATTCAGTTAGGACTTAACTAATGTCCTATGGGCTGTTATTGCCATGCCTAGAGTTGCTAGGGCGGCTAATACAAAAGAACAAGCGTGACCCTCCGCCAAGACCGAGAAGGAAAGAGCAACAGAAAATGAAATCTAAGGAAAGTGAATTGCAGTACGAGCGTGCACTGATGCAACGAATGGCAAAATCGCTTCGAGCAGAGAGACTTTGGCCGTAGCT
The DNA here is from genome assembly GCF_963457635.1 of Microchirus variegatus. Lineage (NCBI taxonomy): Eukaryota > Metazoa > Chordata > Actinopteri > Pleuronectiformes > Soleidae > Microchirus > Microchirus variegatus. Next base: position 15,971,081 of record NC_139814.1, read on the forward strand.
ATAATAACACATTTATTCACTGCTCAACATACATCACATTTTGCTTCGGGATACGATGCGTAACGCACAGTTTACGCAACTGCTCGAGACCCCGTACGTCAGCTAACTTTGACTGTTTATGGGACATTGGGATAGATCTGGCCCGTACGAGGAAAACGGTAACAACAACTCGCCTCAGCTGGAATGACATTGTGCTTATCCTCCTAATAAAACCCACACAGTCATTAAATGCCCAACTTAAAAAATGAAACGAGAATGCTGTGTGCTTGCGGTGGAAAAGTGCGGTAGAATGAGTTCAGCGGCGATGCAGCGGTGATAACTGTCAGATTACAGCGGCCAAGCTTTTAATCTGCACGGGTGTTTTTAGGACTTTAACGAGTCATCTGGTTTCCGAACAACTGGTAAAACAGCCAGCGACTGTGGAGGCATGAATGAATCAGCTAAAGCCAGTGAGGTAATTCAAGAACTCCACTTCTATGTACTTTAGCTCACCGTGATCATGGATATATTTGGTGGAAATGGAAAAATCTTAAACGTAAACTCAAATCAAATTAATCTCAGTTACACGAAAGACTGGATTATTTCACTGTTCCCTGCCGATCTGGAATAATAAATGCATGTTCTCCCCGTGTGTCCATGGGTTTCCTCCAGGTTCTCCAGGTTTGCTCACACGGTTCAAAAACATTCAGATTTGGGGATTAGGTCAATTGGATTCTCAAACTGACCACAGGTGAGAGTGAATGATTGTCTCGGTGTCCCTGTGACGGACTGGTGACCTGTCCACCAGGGTGTGACCCCCCCCCCCCAACCCCCATTTCGCACTATGTCCGCTGAGATTGGCACCAGTAAGGATAAAGTGGTAGAAGATGAATCCAGAAAACTATTCCAAACTGCCCCCCCCCTGATTTGGTGTGTGTGTGTGTGTGAGAACATTCTTACCAGTTGCGTCCAGGTCGGGATGATCTGGACAGTGTTGTGTTACAGATGTCCCAGCTGGTGTCTCACCCCAGCAAAGCCAACCGTCCCATAAACGTCCACAGAATGAACCTCCAGAGAGGAAAAAAAAAAAAATACAAATAAAAAATGTAAGAAAACTAATCAACACATTATTTTCACACATTCGTCTCTTCAGTTGTGTCTTTCTCTCTTCTAAAAAGCCCTTGAAGTGTTTTCACCACCGTTATCTGACCCAACGTTATTAATGCGATGCTCCTCCCCAGATGACAAATCGATTTGGGGGATTTAAAAGCCTTCAAATAATTTGGACTTCTCACCGGTTCTGTTGTCTTGGTGGTCTTTGTTGGACAGCTCGAGACACTGGTATTGACTCTGGCTCACCGCGTGATTCGATCCCGCTGTCATTTGCTGTCCAGGCGTGAGCGACGGCTCTGAGATTTGCTCAGTGTCTGTCGCGGCCCTGTGCTGTAGAGACAATGCGACATGGACATGAGGTGGTGGAAGGAAATGGAGCGAGTAAATGATGTCGTTGCGGATTTTGGGATTAGGCCGTTTGCACGCTCTAAAATTGTCCGTAGGTGTGAGAGTTGTTTGTCTCTGTGTCCATGTGATGGACTGGCGATCTGTCCAGGGTGTACACACTTAGAAATAAGTGCTAAGTAGAACCATATAAGGTTCTTCGGCTTGTCCTCATAGGAGAACCCTTTTTGGCTCCAAGTAGAACCTTTTTATAAAGGTTCAACCTGGAAACCTTTGGAGGGTTCCACCTGGAACCCTTTAAAACCCTCTATTCAGGAAAGGGGTTTTAAAGGGTTCTCTGGATCAAAATGGTCCTTACTGGAACCATTGGTGTTGCCAAGAAATGGTTCCAGGTAGAACCTCAGCCCTTGTAGAACAACTCTTTTGGAACCCTTATTTCTAAGAGTGTAGATGTCAGCTGGGATTGGCACCAGAGACCCTCATGTAGAGAATACAGCGCTAAAAGATGGAACATCAATGCATGAGATACCATCAAACTATGAACTACTATACCCCAAAGATATGAATTGTTTCTAAGACAAAACGTAGACAATACACTGCAGCTTCTGTGAGTTGCTAATTAGCGTTCTTATGAAAGCCAACCGTTACTTGTGGACGCGGAAAAGCGGGGAGTCCACATTCCCCTGACTATGAAAAAATTACACGTCCTGGGAGATGATTTCAATTAAAATATTCAAATGGTATGCGATAAAAAACAATCGAGTGGAAGAATGAGCTTACAAAGTTTCTGAGGACTCTTTAAAAGCTCATCTGACGAGGATTCCATTCCACTCTAAATTCCATCACTTTTCAGCTCACGGTATAGACACTATAATAAGCAGCTGTTTGGATGAGTAAATCTCATCCGTTGCTTGTGTTTTTGGAGGTTTCGTCGAAAGAATTGGCCGTGCTAAACGTTGACTTTTCATAATCCTGCTCCCACAAAGACGCCGTTTCGCTTCGACTTATCTCCGAGTGCAGCGCTGTCACTCGTGCTCCTGAATCATTTGAGGAAGTTTTGATAGATTGTCTCCACGCTCATTTAAAAAAAAATACATTCTTACCTGTGTGACTCAAGGCAAAAGACTTTGAACGTTGCTGTCCCGTGTAGCAGTTTAGCAGCCGTACATATGATGTCACTCCAAACATTGAAGTAAATGACGTCATACATACGACCACCAGGCCACCACCAATATCAACAGATGAGCTGGGTTTTAAAAAATAAAAAGAAAGAAAAGAACATCCTCTCTGTCCCCCTGGCTCCTTTTTTTAAAAAGCATTAGAAAAACACAGAATCAGAAACAATAAATCATTCACAACCTCAAAGTCAAGGTTGATGCTGAACGGCCAAAGGAAAAACTCAAATGGCAAACTTTTATTCCACTCCACAACGCTGATGAATAGTGGATTGTTAATCTAATGCAAGACAATAACTCAGCAAAGACGTGTATTTTTTCCTCAAGCGAAAAGCTTTTTAGAAAAATCCTGAAGTGAAAAGCGTCCGCGGGGGTCTGATGAATGCTGCCACCGAGCATCGGGGGGGGGGGGGGGGGGGAATGAAGTGCGGCTGTTTTTAAAGGGCTATTTTTAAGAGGGGACGCTCATTAACCCGACCGGAGTGATTTGTTGAAAGGGTGGCAGCTCCATCAAACGGGAAGGGAAAAAAAAAAATCTCACACGGTTTAAATTGGTTTTATTAAAACACTGTCATGGAACGCGGTGCCCGAATTGTGACACTTTAGCGACAACATTGTTAGAGCATTTACAAGTGATGGAGAAATGACATGACTTGAGACACTAGAAACGCACTTTTGAATATGACTCAGCCCTCTGAGCTGCACTATAAATCAGGCAGATTTTTTGCATTTGGCGACTTCAAACCCCTCCGACGTCCATGAATAACTTGAGGAAATAAATGCATATACTTGTGTGGATTAAGATTAAGTGGAGGAGTGGTTCTCAAACTTTCATAGTCATAACTGCCCACACACAATCTGACAAACTCGCCGCGTTCGCTCCTGTCTTTTATGTATTCGTTGAAAAACAGACTTGTGAACTCGTGTGACCTGTGTGTGCATATTTACGGTATATTTATGCACAAATTATCACTAATCCACTTAAGCACTTCAACATCTTGGCCACTGTTGGACGTCGGTACGATATTTAATCGTACTGGCGTGTTATGGCCTGAAGATGCATATTTAATCTTGCATATTTACATTTATGTGTTGATTTAATATGCGCGGTCACAAATCTACGCCATTATCTGCAACGTTAAAACACAGCGGGCGTAAATAGGTCGAGCAAAGTCTTTTACACAGGAGGCAGATTTATTCCCAATAAGATGATTTGCTCTCTCTCGTCATCATCATCATCATCCTCCTCTTCCTCACGTGGACTTCACACACTGGTGAAGCGAAATAGGATGAAGACAGAGTGAGAGATAAGGTGATTCTAATTGGTTTTATTTATTATAATTTTTTTCTATTTGCTTAATATATATGTATGTATATGTGTGTGTATATATATGTATGTATATATGTGTGTATGTATGTGTATGTATATATGTATATGTATGTATAAATGTGTGTTTGTGTGTATATATATATGTATATGTGTGTATATATGTGTGTGTGTGTGTGTGTGTGTATATATAGTATGTGTATGTGTGTATACATGTGTGTGTGTGTATATATATGTGTGTATGTATGTGTATACATGTGTATATGTGTATATGTATATGTGTATATATGTATATATGTGTATATATGTATATACATATGTATGTATGTTTTTTATCAAGTGGCAAAGCAAATTATGAATTATAATTCATTTGAAAAGGTCAATAAAATCTCATGCTGAGAAGAGAAAAGCATTAGACCACAGCACATTACATGTCTGCAGCACTTAATGATAATTGAATTCTGGGCTGCACCACGCACACATGCAGCGTACCGTACATAGAGAACAAAATGAGAAAGGTATACTTTTAAAAAGGTTCATTTTACAGAAATCCTTTTTCAATTTAAAAAAAAAAAGAAAAAAAAGAAGAAAAAGTGAGCACTTACCACCAGGAGAACCCAGAGGGTCCACAGGGAGCCCACACACTTCATAATCTTCCTCTCAAAGGCAAATCTGAGAAAAAGAAAGAGGAGAACGACGAGTTTTAAACTGTCATAGCGACATGTGTGTTACTATGAAAGTGACTGACTGGATAAAGATAGTGTGGCTGTTCCAAATCAGGAAGATAAACTCTCAGGAGAAGACATCATCAGCAAGGATTATTCTGAAATGCAAAACACTGCAGCAGGAGTACAGACACTACTTCACACACGTGTGTGTGTGTGTTGTAGAGAGAACGTCGACATGTGAAACAACGTTGGAGCGTTTGAGGAAGAGCACAGTAAAAAAGACAGAGTCACGATCACTCATAAAATGCCGCAGTTGAGGGTTATTAATCATCTTGTGCTGAGCTGGACGGCAGCAGCAGAGCTGCCAGTTTAGTAACTGATTGCACGAGAGATTAAAATTAACTTCAGGTCTCTTTGCTTTGGCGTGCCGAGTCCCCCGCTGGAAGCCCATCACTCTGCAGTTTGAACAGTTGGGAACAAACTACTGACGTTTTTTCCACAGACCACAGAGGCCCGGGGAGCAACCCCCCCCCCCTGTACTGTATGTCACGGGGAAACATTCTTAGGATGCTTGAGGAGGTATAAAAACATTACTATGACAAATAAAACGCCTAAAAAGTTATTATTACTCATCTCTGAGCAGAGATCCTCTGATTTTCCCTCAAATGTCTAAAAAAAAACCTGGAAATATAGTAGTTATTTGGAAATGATCACTATAATTAATTGTTCTGGATCTATTTAACGCCCAGATATATCCACCACCCTCTGTCTCATCTGTGTATAATGGAGATTATATTATTATTCTTGTAAGATAATTAACAGAAAAGAATAATCTGTTGCAGCTGCAGAAATCTGAAGATGAATGACTGTATTTGTATTGCGTGATTATGCATGGGTTTTGTGGATTAAACAAAGAGTTGATTGAGGAATAAAAAAAAATGAACAGTAGGAGAGAAAAAAAGATATAAATAGACTAAAAAGAATAAAAGTCAGCTTTGTGTTGAAGATGAATGGAAAGATATTTTTTTTTTCAATTTCAGGGCCTGTTGCTCACACCACGGTCTGAAACAGAATCTCAACCCCTGCTCAGCTGTTTTGAGTCCACCTCTGAACTCCGCTCATTATTCTCAGTATAATAACAAGCCTTTACAGTTTACCCATGTGGACCCTGCCCGCTGCCACAAAGCCACATATAAACAAACCTTTTTTCGTAGCTTTGCTTTGAAACGAGGCGAAGAGAAGAAAACCCAAAGAAACATAAAAAATAAAAAAAATAATAAAAAAGTCCAATCAGGGACAAAAGCATAAGAAAAGACGAGGGGGAGGGATGTATGGATCTAAACACAAGTCTATCTGTAAAAAAAAAACAAAAAACATCATCATTAAGCTGAAGCAGAGAATTCACTGCAGTCGATTTTCAGATAATCGCCTCCGGGTGAGCGCGAGCATATGAATGAGTCTAAAAGTGAGATACTGAGATATGGACGTGTTTCTACGAGTCCAGTAACAATAGATAAATGGTGAGGATGTCTGACCAGGGCTGCCTGTGAGGAACGAAGCTATTGGCTGTACCGAAATGATCACCTCATTTGCATAATTGGCCTGGTGTATGTAATTGTAATGGACCATGCACGACAAATTTGAAGTCACAATTCCAACCCTTTCTTTATCTGGGCTTGGGACTGGCAAAAGTGACCCAGAAGAGGTTTTTTTTATTATTATTTTTATTGATTTTTTTTGTGCAGTGATTTATTTTAGACAAATACAATTACAGGTTAGCCAACAGCGGCTTCACGCAGGCACGATTCATTTGCAGTGGTACTGCGGGTGCACAAGGAGAGGACTGGGCTTCACTGTGAGCTCACTGCAGCACCCGCTGTTTGTTGAGCGGTAAAGCGATACGTGCTTTCACGTCGGATGTGATAAATAACACCGGAAAAAGCCATTAGATTTGTAGCTTCGGTAGCAAAAGAGTCACCAGAGGGGTCTGAATACTCGCTAAATACAGGCGACGGAGTCAATAAGTTGGCAGCACTCTATCTGACTTTTGACTTTTCTGATGTGTCCTTCACGCAGTAAAGGCCCATACTGACATCACAGTGTCCTCACCTCAGCAGAGAGCCCTTATTGGGTAAAATCATAATAAATAAGTTAGAATGACAATAATAATCACAGACTCTTCCTACGCACAACCAATCTGACTCCACAGCTCATTTTAAAAGTAAAAAGGCCAGTAACTGTCCTGTAACTAAGTGCTTTTGCGCATTTTTCCTGAATATCTTTCAATATTTGGCAGTCATTTACAATTTACTGCATGTTAAAGTAGCGTATTAACAATTCAAAATTAAGAAAAACGTAACATTTTATTCGTTGCACATGTACACCAGACTTTGCGTGTTCAATTTGAGCACTATAAGACACATTTGAAATAATATCTGTTAAGAGTTTTTGTCTCAATGTCCAAAAACTGTAGTGTTGATAAAGACGCAGATTCGCCGGCTTCCTGCAACAGCGCAAGTGGAATTACCGTAATGACCACGTTTAACGTCTAACTTCTCAGCTTTCAGAAACTGTTGGAATTTTCCCAATAGCACAAACTGTTGCGTAATTACGGCAACGCAAAGTGAGCTAGCGCAAACGTGTCATCTACGAAAAAGAAAAATTAATAATAATAATAATTTTAATAATAAAGAAATCCCGATAAACAAATTTGTTGTAGCTAGTACTGTGTTAAACCTACATTTTTCATTTCGAACCCATTCAAACTACAAAACTAGCACTGTAATACGTTTAATTGCATCACTAAAATTTCACATCATGACTTTTGAGACCAGAATATTGTGATATGTTCATGTCGTGGTGCCCCGGGCACCAAAATGGGTAGAGCTGGCCCTGGAACAGCCAATCAGCATCCAACAAGACGTGTGTATATATGAGAAAACACTCATATGTATAGTTTATATTGCATTCGAAAACATATTTTTGTCACTTAAGAACGAAGGATTTGTCAAACAAGTTAACGAACACAATCTAAAAGATGCATGCGTGTGTTTTTGGCAGCGCAAGATGAAAGTATTCCCACATTATCACACGCAGCCTCACAGTCCATTATTAATGCATTTCCTCTGCTGCACATGTGACACCTCACTCGAACTCAAACCTCCAGGCTATATTAGAATTTCAGCAGGAGGGGACTCTTTATGCAACTGTGCTTTTTCTGCCTCGCCCATTAGCTCGACGTTCATCGCTAAACATAGACACCGGTGCGTTCTCCGGGCCGTTAGGTTCCGCCGCGGTACGAGAGCGGTGGGAGCGAAGAAGCGTGCGGGGTTCATTACGGAGATGAGACTCCCTGCGGTGATGACAAAGGAAAGCACTCAACAAAAAAAAAAAAATGTGGCTGTCATAACAGATGCACTCCAGAAATGCTGGTCAGCTTTTTAGCCACTGTGGCTGACATGACGAGGCAATTATAATATTTTACAACATTAATTACTACAACTTGTGTATAATAAAATCAACAATGAATTGCTTATGTGGTGACTGTTTGTGACCATGAGCAGACATCCAGTGTCAGTGTGGCTGATTAAACTATAAGATAAGATAGTCCTTTATTTGTCCCACAGCAAAGACAGTAAAGATGAAGATAATAAACATGCATTACCAAAAAGTACAATATATAAAGGTATTACCACTAAGACTATATATATGTGTGTGTGTATATATATATATATATATATATATATACACACACATATATAAATGGATATATGTGTATATATATACATGTGTGGTAATACCTATGTATATATGTGTGTATATATATATATGTATATATGTATGTATGTGTATGTATATGTGTGTATATATATTTGTATGTATATATATATATGTGTATAAATATATATGTGTATGTGTATATATATGTATGTGTATGTGTATATATATATATATATATGTATATATGTATGTATGTATGTATGTGTATGTATATATATGTATATGTGTGTATATATATATGTATGTATATGTGTATGTATATATATGCATGTATGTATAAAGTTAAAATGGAATGTGTCCAGTGCCTGTAGGAAGTATGTATTCCTATAGTGGGAGCTGAAGAAGATTTTTCAGTTATGCTAATGCATGATAAGGAACGTAAAGGCTAACATAATACAAGCACTGCAGATGGGCGTGGCTGACAGTCACAACAGCTAGCTTCGCTAATGCTGATCGAAAAATCAAAACATTTGCGTTGTGCCTAATGAGGTTGCACAGTGTTTGTATTATGTTAGCCCCTTGCTAATGCTAACCCGTAGCCTCGCTAGCTTACCTTTGGAAACGGGCTCCCCAAGTTAGCCGCAAAGTAGTAACATGCTAACGCAAAATGAATATGTGCTCGCATATTGGTGAATGGACACCGACTTTGTCGTTTCAGTATAGCACCGCTGCTGGCTGCTTGGTGCAGCGTGATAAATTAAAGTGAAAATTAAAATTCCTCCAAAAAATTTGAAAATCAAGGATGCACACCATCAGACCATGCTGGACTCATATCCAAAGTCTTAGGGCGATCTGACGAATGGTCACTGAGATATGCCTGTAACAGACACAACTTGCTTTATAGGTAGATAAACAGATATTGAGCATGTGATATTCTACATGTATATTGCACTTATAGTCACTCGTAAGTAATGAATCCTTTTTAAAAGTCATGTCTGACCTGAGCAGTACGTTTGTAAGTTTGTGAAAGCTAAAGACAAACGATGTGATCGTGTCCTCGGTCGCCGTCCCTCTCTTCTTATGTTTTCCCTTCGTCTTAATTTAGCCCTCTCCTCTCTCTTTCATCTCGGCACTATTCTGAGATCATTGCATCACTCTGGCAGCAAAAGAAAACACAGATTTTGTGCTGAAGGATGCAAGAGGCTCGATCCTGCCTTCCCCCCCTCCCCCCCCTCCTCCGCCCGCCATCATCATCAGACCCCATCACTCAGTCTGAAGGCGGCGCAGCCATACGGACGTGGTTTGGCGTCGTCCTCTTCCCCGGCTGCAACAAATGAGCTGGATTACGATAAAAGCGCCGAGCGGATTATTTTATGAAAAATGGTCAGAAATGTGGACGTTACCCACAATGCTGTCATATACGTCTTTGTGCCAAACTACGATCTTAAAGGAATCTCTTCACTGCCTTCACTTCTATACTAACACTTGAACACAGCAATCTGACTGAGCTATGGATTAGACATAATATTTGTGACTGTGGATTCTTGTTTGCAATGTTTGCATAAGATCTGCTTAAACCCTCACTTACTTTATATCGTGTATATATACCATTTTTTTATACTATACCCATATTGAACATTGCATCAGTGCTTGAAGCGGGCCTGCCGGCACTTCTTAATTTGACTATTTTGAGGACAGGCTCTTCTCACCAGATCATTATTATTATGGTCCAGAATAATAATCATTTCTCAGGGTACTTTACGTGATGTTCACCCGTTCTTCCGCTAGTCTTGCGTTTCTTTCTAGAATCTACGGCTTTCATTTTTCATTGTTAAAGGTGCATTCTGTAATAAATCTAAAGCAACTGGCCATAAAATCCTCCTAATATGTCACAGAGACTCAGGAATAATGTTCATATAACAAACTGAACTCACCAACAACAACAGTACAGACAAAATATTTGCATTAAAAAAAATGTTTTGCAGACTGCAAATCACGTTTATGTTTTGAAATCATGTTTTGGCATGTGGCGCCACCTACCGCCGTCTACCAATCATTGCAGTCAGTGGAGTCTCAGCTGCCGAGCAACCACGGGTTGCCAGTTACGTCAGAAAACGGAAAACCTAAAAGACCTCTGTATTTTGAATTTGAGTCTAGTAACTGTTTTTGGCCACATTCTTACATATGGCACCTTTAAATAAGTAGAATATCAATCAGGCAGATGATCTGCTGTGGCGACCCCTAAAGGTAGAGGCTGAAATAACTTATTGCGAATGTTTAGTTCTGGACTTTTTTGTTGTTGCTTATTTTAACCATAAAAGGGCCAGAAAATGATTCTGTGAGTAAATGCTTTTCCCCGAATTTTTCCACAAAAACTTCTAATATCTGGCACTGCATGTTAAAAATAGTGTATTAACAAAATACAATGAAGAAAAACAAAAGAAAATACTGTAGTTGTACATGAAAACCAGATTTTGCGTGTTTTGCCAAACTCTCACCTCTCTGGTGACAAAGACGCTGATTCGCCGGGTTCCTGCAACGACGCGAGCGGAATTACCGTAATAACCACACGTTGGCTTTGACGTGCAACTTCTCAGCTCTCAGGAACCGTTGGAATTTTCCCGACAGCGATGTTTAAAGGGTTGAATCATTGTTACGATCGAAACACGACTCCATGAGTTTTTATTTATTATAATACAGACTTAATATTTAAATAAAGAGCTGTCGTGAACACCGCAAATATCCTGTGGTATATTTCATTTCCTGAGCGTTTTCATCATTTAGCGTTTAATAACTTAGTAATACTGACAGACGTACACGCCTCATATGGATAAGCGGAGTCGCAGCACTTCACACGCGCACCGCATTACAGTGATAAATAAGTTTGCTCCCGATGCGAAAATCATACGTGAATCCAATATCGCCGTATAGAGCTGCCGTGATTAATTAAAGAAAAGCCACGATGTTATCAACATCTCACGCCATTAGTTCATGTTGCCCATGCCTGAAATCACATTATATTCCTACAGAGGTTTGAATAATAGATGTGTGCATTATGTTGTAATGATCATGTGACCTATAGTCTATCAAAAAAAAGAAAGAAAAAGTATAGCATGCTTTGGAAAAAACAAATACTAGACCAGATAAACCTCCCCCACGGCTGCCAATAACACAGACTAAGAGTTACTATTACGTGATGTCTGCAAAGAAATAATGACATTTTAAAGGAAAATGTCAATAACTCCCATATCTTGCAAGGTTAGCAATCCAGAAAAATGCTTTTCTCTACTTTGATGGACACGGACGCACAAACATGACTTCTCTGAATGGTTGCTATTTTAAAAATAGCAGCACAATGACGCCAAGCTCCTGCAGATCGCTGACACTTCTCCACACGCTGCATCTCGACACCGAACACGAGGTGAGACGGGTTAGGCGTTGAAAGCTCTTTCAAGCATCTTCACTTATTAATGTTTTTTTTTTGTGCTTCGTCGTCAACCCTAAAAAATATACCATATATAGCGGTTTCTCCAATTAAGGTAAAAAAAAAAGGAAAAAAAAGAACAAGCTTGCATCATTTCCTCTCCATGCATGTTACCTCCTGTCTTCATTAATCCCACTCTCCTCTGGGTTATCATTTCCTCTATAGCCTCTATTCTCTTACGTATATCTTTGCTGCTTTAATCTATTTCCTTCACCCTGACCCCCCCCCCCCCCCTCACCCCCATCCCTTCAAAACCTCTGCTCTACCTGCTCCAGTCACCCAGGTGCATTTTCTCTTTAATTCGCCCGACGGATCCAACACATCCATCAGCGACACAATCCTTTTAAATACCGAATAGGTCCCTTTTTGTGGTGACACATCATATTTCCGACTAATCTGTCTGTGCGCGCCGCAAGAATACGCTCGTATAGAAACGTCCTGGCGCCTGCTCCCCGCTCTCCGTGACAGGACCATCAGACGAGACGCAGAGCTGCACCTACGTGACTCTAAGGAAAAAGCAGCAGATAAATCAGACACCAGTGTTTTAGATCTACAGTGCTTGTAGGTCAAATTAAAGGGAATAGTGATCATGCAGCGACATTATAATGTATGTGAATGTTGAATATTAAAATTCTTAAAGGTGCCATATGTAATGTCTTTTATGTTTCCTTTTCTCACGTAACTGGCAACCCGTGGTTGCTCGGCAGCTGAGACTCTACTGACTGCAATGATTGGTAGACGGCGGTAGGTGGCGCCACATGCCAAAACATGATTTCAAAACATAAACATTATTTGCAGTCTACAAAATATTCTTTTTAATGCAAATATTTTGTCTGCACTGTTGTTGTTGGTGAGTTCAGTTTGTTATATGAACATTATTCCTGAGTCTCTGTGACATATTAGGAGGATTTTTATGGCCACTTGCTTTAGATTTAATTTACATCATGCACCTTTAAACTTAATCTGGTATAAAGTTGAATTAGAAAATGAAGGAGAGAACTTCAGGGCTGTATATCAGACATGAGTATGGGAGTAGTTTCTGCAGGAGCTGGAGGGGTTGACTCAACCTGAACCTCCTCCACACAATCCAGCAGCACCTAATATTCTCCTCCTCGAGGCAAAAGAAGCCGTGTCGCATTTCGACTTATTGAGAAAGGTGGCTTTAACGCTATAGGAGAGCCTCATCTGGCTGTTCCGATTAAACTTTAGAGGATCCAGCTTTCTGTTACTGGATGTTGACTTTCTCCTCCTCCTCCTCCTCTACAATATCAGCGTTAAAGCTGCAGTGGGTAACTTGTGGTGATTTTTGTTGTTGTTGTTGTTGTTGATGATTGATGTTGTTGTAATTATTCGGCCTCGTCTTTGTGAACAGAAACAATGCAAGATTATTTGTTTGCTGTGTCTGAAAACAGACTCTGTCAAGCAAAGATAATTAGCAATTATCTCAGCATTGGAGCAAAAACAGTGACAGACCGAGCCCCGACGGTTATTATTGGGCGGCTAATATTGACGGATGTTTGTGTGACATCTACCAATATATATGCAGGGAAACAAAGCACACGCAGCTGAGCGACTGCTCCGTTTCTGCAAGAACTTCTGCACTTCCTTTCCAAACACTTCTAAGCATGCTTCAAACTCCAGAGCACTATTTTACCCCATCTCCTCTACTTTATTGGACAGATTTAGCACTTGGTGCTATTTAGGGTTCCTTCGTTTACTTAAGCTTTACTGCCAGGCCTCTGTTGGAAGTAACTGTGATAGAAAAAAAAAAAGTTGTATAAATGTTTAAATGCCATTTAAAGGTGCATTATGTAATAAATCTAAAGCAACTGGCCATAAAATCCTCCTAATATGTCACAGAGACTCAGGAATAATGTTCATATAACAAACTGAACTCACCAACAACAACAGCGCAGCCAAAATATTTGCATTAAAAAAAAATGTTTTGCAGACTGCAAATCATGTTTATGTTTTGAAATCATGTTTTGTCATGTGGCGCCACCTACTGATCATTGCAGTCAGTAGAGTCTCAGCTGCCGAGCAACCACGGGTTGCCAGTTACGTCAGAAAACGAAACCGAATAGACCTCTGTATTTTGAATTTGAATGTAGTAACTGTTTTTGGCCACATTCTTACATATGGCACCTTTAATGTACTCCTGAAAAGCCCTTAGGCTGATTAGTTTGCATGATAATAATCATAATACAGAAGTTACGGCCCTGCATTAGTGAGAAAACAGTGAGACCTGGTCTAGTGTAGTTCAGCCGAGAGCTGAGCAATATTATTAATTTGGGTTGAAGCTTTTTTTTCATGATTAAAACAAGATTTCTGATTGTTTTAGCTTCTTAAATGTGAATATTTTCTGCTTTCTTTGCACCGTATGACAAAGAAATCATTAAAAACTGAATCATTTTGGTTTGTGAACAAAAACAAGGCATTCGAGGACATCGTCATTTCCAGGTTTGACAAACATTGACAATTTTTTCTTCTTCTGCGTTTTCTGATATTTTATGGGCCAAACGATTAATCGATTATGAAAATAATCGGTTGCAGCTCTAGTTCAGCCGATGACGTGATGGCGGTCGACCAGTGGAAAACCAAAGTGTACCAATCTCCACGTTGAATTAACACATTCAGACACAACTGAATACACACAGTCTTCATAGTCTGGATTGATTAGATTGTCTCCATCATCTTCAGGAGGTCAGCGTAATTAACTTCCCGGTTTTGTCTATTTAAGCTTTTTTTCTCCTTTCTCCAAATTTTGCAAATGATTATCTTCCAGTCAGAGCAGATTGTATTCTAAGTGGCACCAAAGGTCACCACTGCCCCCTCACCCTTTAATAAAAGCCTTTTTTTTTTGTCTGGCATTGAAGAGAGAATAAGTCCTGTTTACTCACCCTGAAGCTGAATTCTGTCTCTCAGCATTTGGACTTGAGCATCTTTCTCAAAAGATGCATCTCTTGTGTGACATCTTAAGCTGATATAGGAGCAGGAATAGGTTTGAGGTCAATGAAGCGACACAGCGTCGCCTTGTTCCAGCTGCTCAAAACAAACTTCCCATAATAACAGGACTCTCACCGTCTCTGTGCAAACCACTGGTTTGTATCTGATGCCTATCGGATACTTGTGCTCCATGGCGATCCATTATCCAGATACAGTGGGGGGTAATCCAGCACCCATCGCTGCCTTTAAACTCCACTCTCCTTTTCATTTTTCTTCTGAGTGACATACATCACAACTTATCCCATGTTTTTTGCCAGGCAGACTGATGGGAGCCTGGTTACTCTTTCCTTTCGCTCACGTATGACTACATGGCACAGCTTTGAGCCCTGAGGCCCATTCTTCAACTCCAACAGCGAATAACTCAGCATGCCCATGCATCTTAGGCTGTCGCAGCCCCCCTTTTTCCATTTTTTTCGTATGTCCTCTAAGTTTGAGCAATCTGTCCTGGACGTGTCTGAGAAAATTATAGTGTGTACTGTGGTTGTTTTTTTTTTGTGCCTGCTATAAATAAAACATGCTTCTGTATTGGTGGTCACTTTGTGGCAGTGAGTCAAGCTGTGAACATTACACTGAGAGTCATCCAGTATTATGACCATTAAAGGTGATACAGGCGCCTACACATTTAGCAAGTATGCATGAAAAGTGATCCGTCCTCTAATCTTTTATCCTGCGCTTGAGTATCTCTCCCCTTTTTTCCCCCACTTTATGACAAAAATAATGCACCACAGGTTTCCAGTTAAAGCTGTAGTATGTGACTTTTAAATATAAACAAATGCACGTTCAAACCGTTGACAAATTAGTTCACACAAAGCCGATCTCTCAACCCGACTCTCTCTGTGTTATACAGTATAGCAGTGTTCTGTTTTCCTGCCTTAAGTCTGTCTGCCTGACTTCCTGATTTTTAAGAAACGTGGGAGACCACAGACGCAACAAACTCTTTAATGTTTTAATCCTGAGAAAGCACAGGCTAGACGATCCAGACAAGACGCAGGACCACACGCTCGGTCGTTTATAATGAAACTCGTGCAATTTAACTTGATTTCAGAATGTCAGAAGACATCGAGGTCTTTGTTAATAGCCGTTGACATGGCTTGACATGACTTGGCTTGTACAAGCAAATATCTGTGTATGCTTCTGATTTTAAATCAGGCAGACTCCAATGACATTAATGACGCGTCTGTGAACTACAGAATAATTTGGCCTTATAATCTGTTCAAATCGGCCTAAAATTGTAAGATACCCGCGACTGTTGGACGGGCCAGATCGGCCATGACTTGACGAGGTGCGGCAGATGAAGCAAAAGCAGCTTTAGTAAATCAAAGTGTTCCCGAACCCAATTTGAACTGGCCGGCACATAAATAATAAATAACACAAAAATAAACCCAGAAATACCTGGTTCTTCCCTGCGAACCGTGACATCACCAGAGGGCGTGCCATATTCTGGGCTGTGGAGACGAGCGGAAAGAAGAGAAATTATTGAGATTTTGCCGGTGTTGAGTAACGCGGGTTTTAACGTCTTCCCACTTTGGTTCCAATCTTAAACCGGTGTGATCACGGGAGGGTTCGCCAGAAAGCACCATGGTTCTAAGGCTCCAGAAACGGCACCAGACCTAGAACCAGTCTGTATATGTAGTGCTTTAACCTGTCTGAAAGCAGGTTCTCGGTCATCCAGGTCATAGTCATCTTCAGAAGCAGGATTCAGAACTGAAGAAGCCTTCTGTCACAATACCAATATGGGCTTCTGGCGAATGTGATCGTGCGATATTGCAAATGAACGCGCCGCCAACAACAACTCGTTTGTCTGACACGCCCACGCCCAGCATTTCAGAGACTCCCGTTTTTCTCATTCCTTAATGACATTAGCCAAATGAAGGCTTGTATAAGTGACCCAAAACCCCCCAATAATTAACCGTAACAATTAAAACAAAGAGCTGAAAGATGATACAATGCCTTGTCGGCAGAGCAGCTGCAGAATCAGGTCATGTTCTTCAGTACATAGTCAATCACCAAAAGTGAACTCGACTCCATCATTCAATTACATGCTCCATATACAACCTGGCATGACCTGCACCCATTATGCGCAGCTTTTTTGGAAACTTCTTCCATTCCTTAGTCCCACTCTGCTGCTCGCTTTCTTTTCCTTCCCTCTGTCTGTCCGACTGTCTGTGTGTGTGTCAAGGTTACTGTCATGGTGGTCTTTGCATTAATATGCAGACTCAAACGTTTCCACAGGATCACCCCCCCCCCCCCCCCCCCGCCCCCCGTGTGCCTCAGACCAGTTAACAGCAGCAGAACGAACCGAATTCCCAGTTCACGTCGATGTCGGAGCTTCTCTGATGTTTTTTTAAGGACGTGTTGAGGCTCATACCTCGCAAAACAACGTGATTTGAAGTGCTTCTAACACCTTTGTGCATTGCGTGATAAATGGCATTTGAAAGAGCGGGTAAAGCTACAGTTTGTCTGTGTCGGAGAAGAAAACCCAATTGAGCATTATCCCAATTCAGTACTTGTTTGTTTAAGACTATGAAGTTGCTTTTCAGGAAGTATAAGATGTAGCTTTCCAGAAACAACACGAGCAACTCTGTTTTTCCCATTACCTTAAATGTATTTATCCCTAAATTACTTCAATTCAAATAAAGACTTAAAAAACAATCTTAAGATCAAACCTAATATAAAGTTCTAGTTTTCACTGAGTCGAAAATGACACATGCTTAAGGTATAATTGTTGTAAACACTTGTAAGTTCTTCCCAAAAGCCTTAGAAGAGCGTTTTAGAAGTAATATAGCTACAATATAATCACCAGCTTCTACAAAACAATTTTCACTAAACTCATAATCCGATAATAAACAGTATCGCACGTGACGTTGCTCTGGGATAACGAAAGGAGAAACAGCATTCGAGGCTAAAGCTGATTTGCATACAGGTAATTAATTCACACTAATATCACCAAATCCCCAGGGTCACGGCTGGGATGCTTTTCGGTTAGAGACTCAATTTCCACATCGTAATTATGAAAGTGCACTGAGGGCACTGAAGAAAAAACGCTTCAAGAAAGGCTATAATCACGACGGTCCTGGTTTGATTTCTCGTGTCGTCAGGAGACGGTGAGCATTCTTGAGGACAGCTGTTGCCGTCATTACTGCGTCAATCTGCATTTGCATAGTTTTACTACTCTGGGACTTGCTATATGGGGAATCTCGAGTACCGCAAATAATAAACGAGATGAAGCCGCTATCATACTGCATTTATAAAGTTACTGTGCAATTCAATGCCGTCACCAAACGAGACTGGATTTCCCACACGAATTGAGATTTTTTCTCCTTGTTCGTTTCTGTATTTTGGACTGGACTGGACTCCATCTCCCCCCGATGACTCTCTTGTGGAGGATAAAGCAGCAGACAATGAATGGATTGATGAACATTTTCTCCTTCTATATTTATTACGTTGTTCTGTCAAATACTCAGTCCCCCTCCCCCGAACCAATTACATGTCACCTTTTATCGTGTCAGCCTCTCAGAAGTGGCGTCAACTTTTCCCGGCGCTTGCAGACATCTGCCACAGAATTAAGGGGATGTTCAAGGCGGATCAAAAAGAGGGAGAGAGGGGGGAAAAAAAATCCTTTCATCTAGAAACCCATCTCTTTCGCGAGCATCTTCATTTCCTCCTGACTTTCCACTGAGTGTAAACCTCATCTGTCAACTGACCGCTGATATTTGTTTGTCTCATTTCCCAAAGAGCACAGGACGGATGGCAAATACACGAAGACCTGTGACGGGTTTAGTCTCTAGAAAAAAATTATTTCTTTGCATTTTATTTTATTTACTTATGATAACAATGACAGTCAATATATAAATAAATTTTTTTTTTTTTTTTTAGACCCTACAGTATTTTAGATACAAGCCTCTACCAAACGGTTGAGATGTCTGTACATAATAAACCTGGTTTATACAACATTCAGAACATGTGACATTAATTTAGTGTTAGTGAGTTCAGCTTGATGCATTTTTCAATGAGATAACTTAAAATGTGGTTGACCAAACGGTTGAGTAGTACCTTAAAGGGTTAAAGTCTAAACACTGCAGGAATACTCCTGAAAATGAATGATGAAGAAAATCAAGCTGCTATGTTTTTTGACGATAATGCTATCGAGTAGTTCTTTGGTGCTCTTTTAGGACACGTTATGCAGCATGTCTGACCCAGTGTTAATACTTTTACGATAAAAGGGTTCAGTAACAGTCATTTATCATATTCAGTACTCATACGTGTCATAAAATATTTAGTTTTTGATGGTATCTCGACTTGTTTCTTCAATTGAAACATAGAAATGACCTCAGTATGAACTGAAACTGTGGTCATAAAATGTCATATAATCAACCTTAGCATCATTATGACAGAGTGTAAAAGTCTGCTTTATGAGGATAGGATGAGCGAAAGGGCTTATTTCCCCTAATACCAAAAATACTTCTCGTATCATATACCATTTTTTATTTTAAGAGAACATAAGATGTATTATTACAAGTGAGTATAAACTGAATCGCTGAAGTCCTTGGGATTTTTTTCACTCTCCTTCCTGTTGCAGGAATTACGAGCTTGTGTGCTTAGCTTTGCGAGCAGAGCCCTCTAGAAGTCCTTCACTTGAACAAGATTAAAGGTTATAATCTTAAATTAAAGCCCCACATGGAGGGTACAGACAGTAATGCAACATTACCGATGCTAAAACCGCCGTAAAAACACCAAAGAAAATAGCGCAGGGTCCGAGGGATCGAAATGCAACAGCGAGCGCGGCGAGCAGCGAGGTCGGCAGGTATCACGTGGCTGCACGGATCAGCTCGTAGAGGCATTAGCCAGAGGTAGCGCTGCTACAAATCAAAGATAAAAGGTAAACCCCCTCCGGATCAGGGATCGCAGTCGAAGTGAAAATGGATGCGAGAGGATGAGATCAGAGGCCCCCCCCCCCGAGGGCAGAGATCATACTTAATCCAGCTACTCGATCTCGAACTCAAACAAGACGGGTTCAAAAAGCATCAGTAGAGGAAAAAAGGGGTCTTATGTGGACGGTAAAATGATCGGCACCTATTGGAACAACTGACAGCTCGGGGATGTGAATGGAACAAACAATAAAAAGAGAAAGAATACAGCAGGATAAGCACGTTAGAGACACTGCAACAGCGGCTTAAAAGGTTTATAAGTCTTACACGATCCAATAAGCCCGGAAAATAAAGCCTTGCGAAACACACGCATGCATTGGAGGAAATTCCAGTATAGTGAATACAAAATACTTTAGTTTCTGTCTGTACCATTGTTTGCTTTTGTGTTTCCATCATAGAACAATCTTCAGCGGACACAAAAAAAAAAAAAAAAGCCCGGAAGGCATATTTCTTAACTAATACAAAGTTTACTTCCACACAAAATGTGCATTGTGCTGTAAATATCACCATTCCAGACACATCTGCAGGGCTGACAGCAGAGATAAAGTGTGTTGTGAGTCTTTCTTAATGCTGTGTGTGTGTGTGTGTGTACTTGTATTATTGACCTCTTTAGGATCTTTTCTGGCATAAACACTGACCGTGTGAGGACCAGTAGTCCTCATGGAGACTAAAACCTGGTCCCTCGTGAGGCAAAACCTCATTTCTGAGGAACCGGTTATGTTGTTTGGGGCCAGGATTTAAATTGTGATGAGGTTAAGGTTCGGGTAAATTTAAAGTGGGAGGGGCTAAAGAGTGACGCAAAAAAAAAGTGGTAGTAGGTCATCTCCTGTCGGGTTTAGCGTACATGGACGAAACTTGGTACACGCGTTCGTTAGGTTGTCCTGTAAATAAAAGTAGATGACAAGTGTCCTGTGGATCCTACAGGAAGGCCGCCATTTTGGATTGAACGCGAAAACGGACGCGTTTTTTGGCGAATTTGCACCAATGCTACAAAATCTATCTACTACTTCTTCATTTTTGTGCCTATTTTTGTTATGTGCCTACTGTTGCCAAACTATAAATAGATCTTACGTTGAAATGTTGCAGCATTACCAACCAATTGTCTGGTAAAACTGTTAAAATTCCAAGGTTTTTTGTTTAGAAAGTTGGGGCTAACTGCTAAATTTTGGTAAACGTGTGAGGTTTGGTTTTTAAACGTATAACTGTGGACACAGAACAAGAAAGAGGTGACCGTTTTTGTTTATTTAGTTAATTATCGCTCACTGGTGAGTGGAGATGTTGTTGTGATGTCACCTTGGGAGGCCTCCAGGTTTCATTTTGTGCTCAGCTGGTGTGGTGTGTGTGTGAATTGGCATCCAAGAGCAAAACGACACTATTACGAAAGAGTCGTTAAGAAACGATCGTCGCAAAAAGAAGAAGAAACGATGCATTGTTCACATTGTTAGTGTTTAATGCGATAATTTGATCCGTAACAATGCACAAAACTGTTAACAGATGAAAACGGTTGGAAACACAACGGAATCACTGTTTTCCCAGTGAATTTATTTCAGATTTTTTTTTTTTTATGCCAGTGTCCATGAGGCACAGCCTCCACTCCTATACGCCTGTACTAATTGTCTTACTGAGCGTTGGAGTGGATTACACACGTACGTCAGAATCACAAATCAGAAAGCCTTTTCTTGTCACCGCATAGGAACTACTCGTCAAGATACTATTATTATCATCTGACGAGTGAACTCAGAAAACCAGAAACAACAAAGATTTCAGAAGAATAATAAAAAAAAAACACACAGAGAGAAGGCAGATAATGACGGGTTTAAGTGCTGCTGCTGCCTGAGCTGAATGAATCCAAACCTTCATTGATGAGCCTCCTGAATCGTCACCAAGCCCTAATTGAGGGTGGAAAGTGCACATAATCGTTAACGTGAAAACATCTATGCCAGGTAGCTGTTTCTCACTGCTGCATATTCATACAGCTCCTTTATTTGCAACCTCAGTACAACTTCCCTAGGACTGACGAAGCAAAACGACCAAATCACGGCGTCTCTTGATTGCCGACTCTGTAACGCTGATTCAAGCTTGCTTGTTCTCCGACTCTACGTCTTGCCCTCCGTCTACATCTGTGCGGCATTTAAGACATTTGCAATTCTAATTCACGAGCGGCTGCCGCTAAATATGATGTAAAGTGTGTGTGGGGAGGCAGTTATTCACACCCTCTAATTGCTCAAGCCTTGGCACCTACAGTAAGACCACATTAAGCTGGCCTTGGCAGAAGCACGGATTATTGACTGCAGTTTAAAGTAGCGGTGATCCCTCACTCTCTTCCCAATACTTAAAGAATCTTTCTAAAGTTTGCCTTTTTACTTTGTTGGAGCTCCCTTGTGTGACTCAAGGTCATGTTGTTATTAACCCTTAAACGCAGAGCGTAGTTTGCGCAAGCGCATTTCGCATTACCGTAATTACGCGAGGGTTTGTGCCATCGGAAAAATTCCAACAGTTTCTGAAAGCTGAGAAGTTGCACGTCAAAGCCAACGTGTGGTTATTACGGTAATTTTGCTTGTGCTGTTGCAGGAAGCTGCAGAATCAGCATCTTTGTCACCAGAGAGGAGAGGGTTGGAAAAAACGCCTGTACATAGTTTCCATTTTTTGGACATTGAGACGATAACTTTGAACATGTTTTAATTTATACTGTTCGCATTTCAAATTTAACACGCAAAAGCAAAAGCTTACAGTGTAACTTAGTTTTTCCTTCTTTTTAAATTGTTAACACACTATTTTAACATGCAGTAAAGGTCCCATGTTATGCAAAATCAACTTTTTAATCATTTAAATCCTTATATTTGGGACTGGAGGTCCTATCAGTCGGCAAAGTGTGAAAAAAGATGACTCACTCGTGTTTTTGTGGTCCTCCTCAGTCTAAGTACAGGAGATAAAACACGCTCATTGGGACGTCACAATGCGCTAAATTCCTGGAAATGTTGTCTCCGCTTTATCCCTAAAAACCGCGAGAGTGTTGGCGAGGGCAACAGTATCCGAAAAACCAGAAGTCCGCGAAAAGTTCTATTCTTGGCTCCACAGTGCAGCACAGAGTTCTACACAAACTTCCAGCCTCAGAGGATTTATCTGTGCAGTGGATACATGTTATATATGACGCCAATGTGCCTGCTAATGATCACTTTTCCAAATGCTAACTGCTTTTAGCTCCCAGTAGCCTCTGTGGCTGATGTCATTTCCTGTCCCTTAAGTTTAGTTTTACCCACATCTTATTTTCACCGCGGTGTGTTTCTGCCCCCAAACCATAACCTATGTCAACAATTAACATTTATCAGACTCATGGCTGCTCAGGCACAAATATATAAACCCAAAAAAGTAGCTTATTCACTACTTCACCCGTGTTCATGTTTCATATCTCCTCCGTATTCATTACACACACGCACACATTGGTAAGGTACATATTTGGCTAAGAAAGTGCGGCAAGGCACCGTCTGCCTCACCTTGTGCCTTTTCACTGCTGCTTTATGTCCAATCAGCGAGACTATATATGTCACACACATTCATTAAAGATAATAGCCAGACTGTGGAAACTCCGGGTGTATAATGAGCATGTCTGCAAACATTATATTGCTGACATACGCGGAGAGAGACGGCAACAGGCAAGCGTGCATCAACCCAGTGTGTGAGGGGGGAGAACTGTTTCGCCGTTATTTGAACAGGAAATGTGCAAATTCAGGGATTTTGACAGGGACAATAAAAGTCATTAAAATTATTGGAATCATACAGAAAACGAATCAAATATACTAAGTTATCCTCACCTGCCTCTCCTGACCACACGTCCCTGGTCCAATCTTACTGTCTGCGAATTTGTGACTAAGCAAATTTCACAAAACGTTGACCTATTCTTTCAGAAGTCGGAGGATGGCTTTCAACATTTTATATTTTCACAATGGAGTGAACATCAGCTTCTTCTTCAGCTCTAATGGTGGTGAAAGACAAGTGTGTGGCTGTGTTATGGCTGAATAATGAATTGTTCTCAAATTGAAAACGCAATTTTAAATTGAAGGCAATTAGCACAATTTTATCGTTTTTATTTTGATTGTCCTTCTTTTCCAATGTATAAAATGGGATACACAGATTTTTGTTAAACAATATCTTCAGGTTTTCATCATTTCATTAGTGTCATGATGTGATGATGCTCTGAGTTGTGTGAAATCTAGACGGCAGTGAATATTGAACTAAATCTTAACTTGACAAGAGAAATCGCAAATCAAACTGCAATAGATGTAGGATGTAGATGTAATTGTATCTTGTTAATGCATGGTTATTGTTTATTATCCTCATCTTCACTGTCTGCTTCGTTGCTGCTGTAATGCTGTAAATTTCCACACCGTGGCAAGAATAAAGGACTCTCTCTTATCTTATCTTAAAAATTGGCGTTGGATATTTTGCCCAAAACGCTCAACCCTACGCTGCGTGCAGTCCAAAGACATCATTCAATCAGGTACAAAACTGTATCGGCCAGACTTTAAGACGCTTTGAGATCCCAGTATTATTTTGTCAAAGTGATGGATGTATAAGGAGAAAAAGCTTGTGGAGATCAAAACTCATTATCAACAACAGAGAGCATACGAGCGGTATAATGCAAGTCCAATCAACGAAAAAGGTCTGTGATATCGCTGCTCTAAAAATAGGTATCAATGAGATAATGACTCCTTCTTTCAATTTCAATATTCCTTGATCTGCCCGTGCATGCATTTGGTCGATGAGTTCAAAGCGGTCTATCGCAATGAAAGTCTTCATCTGCGGCAGCTGGAGGTGTTCATCTGCATCGGAGGAAGCATGTATTTAGCACACGTGGCTATAGACACACACACACACACACACACACACACACACACACACATGCTCCCACATATATTCACAGAGGTGAGGAGAGTCTTCCATTTCCTCTCTGTGTGATACCATTACCATTATCTGGGCCATGCTCATGGCAACCATTTAGAGCCCAGGAAGAGTCCAGGCAGCCAAAGTACGCTGCAAATTGCCATACTATTAACTAATCAGCGGACGGATGTACACTGATGTGTCTGATGTTCCGCACT
This sequence comes from Microchirus variegatus, assembly GCF_963457635.1. Classification (NCBI taxonomy): domain Eukaryota; kingdom Metazoa; phylum Chordata; class Actinopteri; order Pleuronectiformes; family Soleidae; genus Microchirus; species Microchirus variegatus. Next base: position 15,995,925 of record NC_139814.1, read on the forward strand.
GTTGCCATCACGCTCCGCCTCATAATAATCCATTAGCACTTTTCAAAATTAGCTATCGACGTGAAGACATTATGAAGTGTTTCCGCACCGCTCTGCTTCGCGTCCAACGATTGACTCGTTAAAAATGAGACTCGGTGAAGTACCAAATCGTTAATTTAGCAATTAAAAACATGGATTATTATACTTTAACACTTATCTGACGGAGAAATATTACACTCTTGGTGTCCAAGTGGACAGAGACGTTCTTACTCGGGTGTATTTGATGCTTTTATACCCAAGTGACCAAATGAAGACACTAATTACAACCTAACTATAACGAACTATAGTTGTTTGCATATGTTTCCGTTTATTATCAATCACACATAAAACATGTACATGTGTAAGCATGCAGCAGAGAGAGGTGGCAAAGGCTGACAGTGAGGTGTGTGAGAGGCAGGACACTAAGAAAGGAGAGGAGGACGATTATCGATTGGCCAAACAGAGAGACGGAGCTGGAAAGGATGTGCGGCAGGTTGGAGTAATTAAGTACAGTAATGTCCTAACAAGTGAACGGAGTGTGTTGAGAAGGTGGAAGGAGTATTTTGAGGACCTGATGAACGGGGAGACAGATTGGTAAGGGGGAAGTGAGGCCAGCTCTCAAGAGGATGGACAGTGGAAAGGTTCGACAAGGTTTGTTTAACACAATCTAGGAGAGCAAGAAATTGCCTGAGGAATGGGGGAAAAAATGGTAGCGGTGCCAACCTTCAAGTAATTACAGGTATTAAGTTGATCAGCCACATCATGAAGATGTGAGCGTTCTTGAAGCTTGGTTAAAGATCCCATAGAGTGGTCTTATCGCACATATGTTAGTTATGGAGGTCTTCTTGCATACATGAACTTGTTTTTATGGTCAAAAACCTCCTAGTTGCTGCAAACGAGCCGATAAAAATCTCTCCTCACTGAAGCTCTCATCAGCCGGTGTTTCAGACTGAAATCTCACCCCCAGAAGACAGACTGTCTTGTGATTGGCCAGGCAACGAGAGTTTTCCCAACTGTCTTGCGATTGGCCAGGTACCTGGAAATTCAGTAATTAGCATGTCAGCTCTCAGAAGCGCAGCTCCCCCCTCTGGAACGGTGGATGCACTGCTACTCATTATCAAAACATTGTTTTAACAGTGTTTAAAAATAGCTTTGTCACGACTCCCCGCCGCAGTCGCTTTTATGACTTTGACCTGGAATCAGAAGACACTGTCGCTCGTGAAACACCTCCACAACGGACGTTATTCTTCTTCTGCGGTTCAATGTACACAACCTTATGTGCCCGGACTAGTGCCCGGACTAGGAGCATCTGCTGTTCATGAGAACAGATGTTTACGTAACCAGACCGGGATTTTTTCAGAGATCTTGCTGAGCCCAATATTACAATGGCTGAACTGTTTGTTTGGAACCTTCAGGGCTTCATAAACAAGGTAATGGCGTAGATACACACCAAAAAAAACAGCGTTAATTGGAACTTCCGGTCTAGGTCCGCTTTAAGGAAATAAGTGAATATGTGATGTTTGCTTTGAGAGGACTGATGGAGAAGTATAGAGAAGGTCAGAAGAAGTTGCACTGGTGTGTCTTTGCGGATCTAGAGAAAGGTTGTGGTATTGTATGAAGAAGTGGGGAGTGTGTGTGGTGCAGGAACATGTATGAGGACACTGAGACAGTGGTGAGGTGAGCAGTTTGAGTGACAGATAAGGTTTACATCGGGGATCAGCTCTGGGTCGCTTCTTGTTTGCAATGCTGATGGACGGGTTAACAGGTGAGGTCAGGACAGGAGTCTCTACGGACTACGTTGTTTGCGGATGATAATGTAATCTGTAGTGGGAGTAAGGGACGGGTGGAAGGGGGTCTGCACATGGAGAGAAGAGGTTAGCAGCAAGACAGAATACCAGTGTGTGAATGACAGTGAGACGGGTGGTACAGGGATGCAAGGAGTAGAGGTAGAGATAACTGGTGTTAGCCATCCAAAGTAATGGACAGTTCACAGGAGAGGTGAAGAAGAGAGTGCAGGCAGGATGTCAGTGTGGATGTGTGACAGAAGGACGGGAGCAAGCGTGGAAGAGAAGGTCTACAAGACGGTAGTGAGACCTGCTATGATGTATGATTTGGAAACAGTGGCATTGTCTAAAAGACTATAGGGATGAGATACGATGTTTGCCGCTGGTCTAAATCACTGGACTGGATATTGGACAGATAGAAATGTTAAATCCGATACAATCCAGAACTCCGATATATATAGCACATGCTTTACTATCAGGAAGTTTGTGGGCTTTTTTTTTCTTTCTTCTTTATGGGAGAAGAATCTTTGTTACACAGCTGGAGAACAGCTTCATAGTTTGAAAAGTCTAAAATGGCTGTATTGGACTGATATTGGTATTGCACACAAAAAAGAGGTTCTTGTGCCATCCCTATAAAAGACATGAGGTATTCATTAAAAAAAAAAATGTGCCATATGTAAGAATGTGGCCAAAAACGGTTACTACATTCAAATTCAAAATACCGAGGTCTTTTAGGTTTCGTTTTCCGACGTAACTGGCAACCGTGGTTGCTCGGCAGCTGAGACTCTACTGACTGCAATGATTGGTAGGTGGCGCCACATGCCAAAACATGCAGTCTGCAAAACACTTTTTTTAATGCAAATATTTTGTCTGTACTGTTGTTGTTGGTGAGTTCAGTTTGTTATATGAACATTATTCCTGAGTCTCTGTGACATATTAGGAGGATTTTAGGAGATTTATTACATAATGCACCTTTAATGCATTTATTCACTGATTGTATTAAAAAGAATAGTCTGATTTTGCAACACTTTCCTCCACAAAGGTCATTTTAAAATGAACTCCAACAATCTGAGATCATCTTTGGACACAAAAACACCTGGTTGAAGATCTTCAGAAAACACTTTTTTGAGCCGAGGCCTGCGCTGTCATAGGTGACTTAATGTACAGTACTCTCGATTCCTTCTCTCCATCTGCACATCGTTATTCACATCTTAAAGATAACTCTATTGCTTTTTTTTTCCCAGAGAAAGAAAGAAAAAGTGCACTGCATTCTTCCATAGTATGCTCTCAATTATCACTGTGTGGGAGGATACTTCCTCAGGAGGCCTCCCCTCTCGACCTTCGTTAAGAATGGGAAAAAAAAAAGATGACAGCAAACCCCAAACATTTTCTCCGTTATTTACTACTTTAAAAGTCTCCACATCTGCATTCAGCGCAGATACGACTCGGTTACGTAACCTGTCCTGCAATCGCGAGCTTCCGCTTTGCACCCGCGTGCGATTGAACGGGATGAGCGCTGCAGCCGAGCGCTCATGGGAAAGCAATTAAAGAAGTATTTTGTAGCTGGACTCCAGCCACCGACTACAATTCCCTTGTGTTCCTCGGACACATTGTTGGGTCAGGGAGCGGACGGCGTCTGGGTGCTTACGAGCTGCTCTCACAGAACGAGATAAAGAGCGACCCCCGGGGGGGGCAGGGTGAGAGGAAAACATGCCGTCATCACATCACCGGTGCACAGTGGCAAAAAAAACAACAACACAGGACTGCTCCTGTATGACCCGTGTCATGTCTAATCCCAATCTAATGTTTTTACTACTGACTATCTGCCGATATTCAAATTCCAATACTTGTATTTGCCTCATCGTTTTCTTTAATCGTAATATTCCTGGCTGACGTTTAGAGAGAAAGAACAGAAGGAAGAGGGGGATCTGCGAGTAGAAAAGGAGGGAGAGAGAGAGATGGTGCAGCTGTGTTTGTGCACAAAATGTCACCTCGCTACATGTTTGTGGAACAGTTTTTCTTTTGGAAAACCACAGGGTTTACATTTATATTCCGTGCAACGCTGACGCAAGTGTCATACACTCGATTTACAGCAATCTTCGTTCCCCAAAGAAATGTTTTTTTCGCCGCTACGTTCTACAGCTGAGCTTCATGAGGAAATTTCGAAGCTCACTAGAGTGAGGAGTTGACAGGTGGTGCCTGTGTAAAGCCGCAGCAGCTGGAGTAAAAGATCAGGGTGATTGGCTCTGATTCAATACTTCAGACCGGGATTGGGAAATCCCTTTTTTATTGCCTTTTAATAATCCTTTAAAGACCAGTACTTTTATGTATTACCACTTCTGCTAACGCGTATTTCTTGGTATCAAATTTCACTATTTTACTTCAGCAAATACAATCAAAAAGTGAAGTTTGTTTTGGAGCTGAATCCACTTTGAGACAGAAATTAGCAGTCAACCTGCAGAGCAGCAAAGTGGCAGAGTAGCAGCTTCTCAGCGCAAATAATTAGTCTCTTCCAATTTTCTTTTTCTACCATTTCTGCCTCTAAAGGACACACAAAAGAAGAAGAAAAAATTACAGTAACTAGTAATTGTATTACTATTACTGTTTTGAAGTCATTAGTTATAAAGTTCCCATATTATACCCTATTTCTCCAAGTTAACCCAGTTCCCTGGTGTCCTGATGAACATGTCTGTGCTATGCTTTGGTCAAAATACCTTAAGGATGAAGCACCACAGCAGTTCAATCACCCTGCCAAAACAGCCCTGTTCAGAAAACAGGAAATGACATCAGCCACAGAGGCTACTGGGAGCTAACAGCAGTTAGCATTTGGAAAAGCGATCATTTGCGGGCTCTAGCAGGCACATTGCCGTCATATAGAACATGTATCCACTGGACAGATAAATCCTCTGAGGCTGGAAGTTTGTGTAGAACTCTGTGCTGCACTGTGGAACCAAGAATATAACTTTTTTTGCAGACTTCCGGTTTTCGGATACAGCTGCCCTCGCCAGCGCTCTCGTGGTTTTTAGGGACAAAGCGGAGCTCCGCGAGACAACAATTCCAGGAATTTAGCGCATTGCGACGTCTATATGAAGTCGACATCACATGTTTTATCTCCTGTACTTAGACGGAGGAGGACCACAAAAACATGAGTGAGTAATTTTTTTTCACACTTTGGCAATTAATAGGACCTCCAGAGTCCCAAAAATAAGGATTTTAATGATTTAAAAAGGTGATTCTGCATAATATGGGACCTTTAACACAAAAGTTATAACATAACAGAAATACAATACTGAGTACCTGACTGCCTATCATTGACTGTGACAAAAATGTAAAAGAGCAAGAAATGAGCAGCACTGAATTAACATAAGCACGTTTCCCAAACGAAACCTGTGACAAAAAGGAGGAAGATTAGGATGGAAGAGCCGAGCATTTTTGTATAATGGAGTAGCTCCGCTGAAGATCACTCTCTCTTTGCACAACAAGCCCCTTAAGCATCATTGTGAAGCCCCAGAAGCCCTTTTAGACCACGCAGAGAGTCAGCCTGAACCATTTACTCTGACATGCTTTTACTGAAGGACACATTTGCCATGCACCAAGGACTCTTAATGGAAACGGCACAGAGTTTTTATTCTGTATCTTCCTCAGTTTTGTTTGTATCACAGTTTTGGTACAATTTAGTACTCAAATCCCGGGACAGGTCAAGGGCGAGGGCGTCTCCTGAGCAAGGTACACAACCAGCATTGCTCCATGGGTGCCGATAAGTGCTGCCCGCTGCTCCTGCACCTGATTTGTGTGTATTGGTGTGTTTACTACTGGTGTGTGTAAAGGCTGAGTTAAATGCAGAGCTCAAATTCACCACCACTAATTGGTGCGAGTGCAAATAAAATTAATTCTAATTAAGTAGAAGGCAATGACAGCGGTGAGCTATAATGACCAGGAGACGTGAGCTTTTGTGGTTTCACAGTGTGTTTTCTTTTCTTATGTGACGAGAAATTGAAATCCCTTTTGTGTTTCTGCGGAAAAAAAGCCAAACACAGGGCAAGGTGAGAGAGAGAGAGGAGAAAACCACACAATGTTTAAATGTTAGTTTAGTTGTGGGTGATTCACCTGGAATTACATACCGCCCTGTGAGTCATGGGGGAACTTGAAATACACACCAAAATAAGGATGGGAAAAAACAGCTGAACAGCAAAAGGAAATCAATGAACGGTCAGGTAGTCTGGTTCGGACATCGTAATAAGTCAAATTTCCACACACACACACACACACACAAAAAAAAGCTGTGTCTAATTTGTAACCACTGTCTTGTGCGTGAAATCGATGCGCTGCATGCAGGTCGACGCTGAACAGGGAAAATCAATATTTGGTGGTCATTGTTGCTATTGAGGAAGCGGCCACAGATTAATCAATGTATGGAAACTCTAACAAGTGGAGGGAAAGTGCGGTGAGTCAGAGGCCCAGGGTGCATGTGCACTCGCATTAGTAAAAGAAACTGAGCTGAACACAGGCTGGATCTCAAATGCAGCCTGCATTCACACCTGTATTTAGAACTCTCTAGGTATTGTATGTATGTTTGTATGTATTCCTATAGTGTGGAGCTGAAGAAGATTTTAAAGTTATGGTAATGCATGATAAGGAACGTAAAGGCTAACGGTCACATGTTTTGTGACTGTCAGCCACTACGCTAATGGAAAATGAAAACATTTGTGTTGTTCCTAATGAGGTTGCACAGTTTTTGTATTATGTTAGCCCTACGCTAATGCTAATCGTAGCCTCGCTAGCTTACCTTTGGAAACGGGTTTGCCAAGTTAGCCGCAAAGTAGTAGCATGCTAATGCAAAAAAAAAAAAAATATGTGCTCACATATTGGTGAATGGACACCTCCTCATTTCAGTAGAACACTATGTTCTGCGGTGAACTGTGTGAAAATGTCTCTCCCACCGTGAGGACAGCCTCTCTACTCCCACCTCCCCGCTCCAGACAGCGCACCTGCTGCTGATGAGCCGCTGCCTGCTTGGTGCAGCGTGATAAATCGGCAAAAATTAAAATTCCTCCAAAAACTTTGAAAAGTCAAGGATGCACAGCATCGGGCCATGCTCAATCCATATCCAAAGTCTTAGGGCGATCTGACTAGCGGTCAGCGAGATATGCCTGTCACAGACAGACAGACGCAACTTGCTTTATAAATGGATGTCATTCATGACATCCGTCTCCCGCATCTACATCTTAGCAATAAAAGCAAATTTATCGTATTTCTCCAAAATGTCAAATTATCCCTCGACCTTTACAGTGTCTTCTTTGACATGCGCTGTCTGTGCCGTAGAAAAAAAACAAAACAAAAGGTTTCGCATGAATAAAAAAGATCACAATCTATGGCACTATCTTGACAGATTGCAGGCACATTTACAGACACGGACACATTTGGTGCTTTTGCGAGAGCGTCAGATGTGGGGAACTGGAGCCAAATATATTCTAGTGCGTCACTCTAAATGTCAGTGTTTATGGGGGGGGGGGGGGAGGTTGAACATATTGGGAATGATAATGTGGACACCTGCTAAACAGCAACGGGGGGGAAAGGAACCTGCTCATTGTTGGTGACATTATACAGCTGAGACTTTCTTTCCACATCATTTGACATACTGGAATAGATGTGCAGAAAAAAAAGCATATTTTCAAGACAATCCTGTGACCCTGAATTATGCTCATGTTGCGAATGCTTGCCCCCCCTTCAAGCAACATAAAGCTTTTAGGAGTTGACATTTTGGCATGGAAAAACCCCCTCAAAAGTGTCTTCTAACCGCACAGAGGAAGGGAGAGGGTGAAAAGGTGGGCGGACAGAGGGAAAAAGGGAGATGGGCAACAGACAGGAGACACTGAGAATGCAATTAACTGTGAAGGGCAAAGAGTGAAAGGGACAGAGTGACATCAGAGGACAGAAATGGAGAAAGACGAGGCAGAGGGAAAAAAATGGACTTGCATAAAAAGATTTGTTCATCAGTCTGGCCTTACGACGATGAATAAAAAAAGGTAGTTAAGGCTAAAGTGGAGATTGTAAAAGAACATAAAGACGCGTGACAAATGACTATTAGCCAATTAGCAGCAAATCAAAGGCGAGTCATCGAGATAAGGAGAGAGAAAAAAAAACCTGAGTGAAGGTGTAAATCCTTGTGGACACTGTGCTAAATGGATCCTTCAAAAAGATCTTTAATTTACTGTCAAAGTCATGCACAAGTTTAATGTTGGGCTTAAAGACGATCTGCCAGTGATCACAAGAGACCGAGGTATTTTGATAGTCGATGGATCAGTTTGAAGCTTTTTGTCACGATAACAACACGATTTCTGATCGTTTCAGCAACATTTTTGGGTTTCTTTGCTCCACATAACAACGAAATCGTTCAATACTGAATCATTTCGGTTTGGGGACAAAACCAGACGTTTGAGAACATCGTCATTTCGACAGATTAGTCGATTATGAGAATAATCGTTGGTTGCAGCTCTGGTTGAGTCTCATGTTTGGTTACCAGTAGTTTAACCTTTAGATGTTTGACAAAGCGTTGAAAGCTTTGCGTTAAAAGGACACTTTACAGTCCTTCATACGTAACAGCAGCTATTCCAAAGTGAGTTACCTCACCATGTTTTGAAGTTATATAAGCACGCAGCAGTGAATATATCCTCCCTCCTCTCTCTCTCTCTCTCTCTCTCTCTCTCTCTCTCTCCCTGGTCGACAAATCATTTTCTGTGTTTCTGAAACACACAGGTTGTGATTTTTTTGTTGTTTACTACCTTTATGTAAACTCATGGGTTTACAGTCTGTATATGAATAATGAAAGAATGCGACGTGGAAGTGCACGATCCTTGGCTTTTGCTCGCAAAATATTGGTGGTTTGAGAAACGGAGCATTCCATCGATCAAGGTAGTGAGGGGGAGGGGGGGGGGGGGCACGTTTTGTGGCGTCTTGAGCAGCGGTGCCGAAAATTGAATTTGTGCATTAGAGGAGACACAAATGCATTTTGCACACACAATAATCTTGCTGTCTCTTCATGTTGCAGATAAGCCGGTGATCACTAAGCTCTCACCCAATCGCTCTATTGTAGCACCCCCTATTGATTCTACTGTTGCTGTTCGTAATGCCACATTTTTCCAGGAGGTGCAGAAAAGCACACGTCTCCGTCTATATTCATATAAATAACTAAGCTGAAATCGGGACATTTCTGTAATATTAATTCCACATGCATCCCTTTTTCCTGCAGTCTTAAGCTCCGTCATAAATCATGCAAATGTTTGTCGAGCTTTTATTGCCGCGGGAAAGCTAAACGGGGCAGAAACGACGGGCAACAGATGACTGTGAGATGAATTTTTTACAACGGCAGATCGTTCCCGTTTTCACGGAAAATCGAACGAACAAGAAACGCGCACCTACGTAAAAAGTTCAAATCTGATTCATGGTCGGACGTAAAAAAAAAACAAAAACGGAGGAATCGTACGAAACGGCTGCATGTCGCAACAGCTTTAATCACATCCTATGACCCACTCCAACTCGCTCCATAGTTTAAGCTAAGTAAACTTAAGTGTCTCCTGCTTCCCCATAAATATCTTTTATCATTTTTACACAGACCCAGCAGTGCACTACTGAGGTGATGCATCTCTGGCGGCATAGAGAACGAAAGCCTGACCCCCCCATAAAAACACAGTCCTATTCATCATGAAATGAAAATGGTGGAACTCTAACCTATGACACTTCAGCGTTTTTTTTTTTTTTTCATGCATTTTAGCCTGGCTCATCTTTCAAGGTCCAAAACAGCCAATGTCAGCAGTCAATAGAAGCAAGTTTTCTCCTCTTTGACAAGCTTTGGACCGAAAATCTTGTTCGTTCTTATTATTCTTGACTGGATTTGTTTTTGCCAAGAAAGTGAGGTAGCGAGGATAGAAATGCTACTGGAAAAAAAACCTGAGGTGTAATCAGGGCATTAGTCCACATGCCGACGTCTCCCTGGGCAAGACATTTAACCCCGTGTTGCTTCTGACAGCTGTGCAGCTTGTGTGTGTGTGTGTGAATGTTTGAGTGAATGGACGGAGCAACTTTGAAAATCATCAACGTCCAACATTTAGCATCTTCGCAAACACGTCAATTACGACGCGCGGACAAATCGGAGCAGGTGACATTTGACGTCCCTGTGTTGTGCGTATTTAATAAAACATGGTGCAGATACTTGATTAATATTGAGGAATAACGACAGACAGATGACCTTCCCAGTGACGATGAGTCTCAGTTACGTGACCGTGTGTGTGTGTGTGTGTGTGTGTGTGTGTGTGTGTGTGTGTGTGTGTGTGTCCTTTAGGTAAGTCTGTGTTATACAGTCTTATCGTGCGTGCATTTATTCAGTGTGGAAATGGTTTTCCTGCGGTGACGGGGGGCCGCAAGTTAAAGAAGCACAAAGAAACGGCACAAATGTATAAAAAAAAGAATTCTCACATTCATCCATCTCTTTCAACTGGACATAAAGCTTTAAGAAGCTCATACAAAAATCACACACACACTCCTCTAAAGGCCTGTGTTGGATTTTTATTTTTTATCTCATCTCAGACAGACAGTTCTCTCTCTCTCAGACCTCTTGCTCCTGTCCCTTGAAATTGAGATCAGATTTGCCGCTTGCTCGATCAACCGCTCGCTGCTCTCTGACCAGACAGACAGACAATGTGTGGGATGATGAATGGCAAACTTATCTCAGAAAGCAAGCCCCAGACCTGTTAACCGACCAAATCCCAATTCACTGCAGGGCGCTGCATGTGTATAACTCGGAGAAGGAAAAGGCTGCCTGCACATTCATTTCTCTCCGTTGCTCTCTTTCTGTGCCGTTTTTTTCCTGCCTCCCTTTCTTTGACGGGCCTGACTTGAGTGTCTGTTGCTATTCTCGTCCTCTATCCTCTGAACTGCACACAGCAGCGTATCGGCGGTTCCCGTGTGTGCTCCTCGTCGTCGTCGTCACGACCGCTCACCGAAAAGCCACTTCACTCACCGTTGCCTCTGATAAAAGCCCCAGATGACAACGAGCCGTTACTCTGAACACGGTTATGTAAACACAAAGGAATCCCCCCCACCCCCCAGCTCCACATGATGAAGAATCCTAATTTAGCCACAGACATCTTCAAGGCAAGGCACTTCAGTTTCTGCTCTGCTTCTGCCACAATCTGGAGAACCCGAGGTGCAGCCAGCCAGGCAGCGTTCAGTAATTATTTTGGCGTCTATTGTTTCCGGGCTTGTGGTCCAGTCGGTCCATGTAGGAATGCTTATTTTTTTCTCCCCCTCCTCAGTGACTTTGCTAATATAATCAATATGAGGGTCAAAACGCATGATGGGGGCGGTTTTAAAGCAGTGTCAAAAATTTCTCACAGAGAAAAACAATCCTGTTGTGGATTTGGCTTGTGAAGTGATCCATCTCATGCAAAGTCAACACTCGGTGCTTTTCTGAGAAACGGAAACAGCAGCTCGGGTCTCACTCGCCACACGTTTTGGTAAGTGTGGCATAATGATTAATACGGCAAGTGCAGAGAAGTGGCACGCGCTGACCTTTCCTATACGTGACTACTTTTGTGCAGTGTGTGCTGCGTGAATGCTCTTGTGTGTGTGTGTGTTTTTAATTAGTAGATATATTCATCACTGGAGGGAACGTAACGGATGTCTCTTCACAATTTGTCCTTTGATTCTCGTGTGTACCAATGTGTGTGTGTCTTTAGGGGCATTTTCTGGCACAAACACCGACCTCGTCAGCACCAGTAGTCCTCATGGAGACCATAACCAGGTCCTGGACAGAGCCTAATTTCCAAGAAGCTGGTTTAGTTTTGGGCTAAGATCTGAATTGTGGGTAAGTTTGGGTTTTGTTAAGATGTCAAAAATGAAAGGAAGTCAATGCAGTGTCCTCCAAAGAATGGTATGCACACTCGTGTGTGTGTGAGACCTTTCTTCAGAACATTTAAGGCAGTAAATGGAGAAGTCTCACTGATGGATGTCCCTCTATGAATTTGCATTGGTTTGCCATGGAGAATCTCACTTACAGCTGACTATTCCATCCCTGCGCTTTACAACGCATGAATAAAACACCTGTGCAACACAACATGGGTGCGAGTGACAGTTTGCATTTCATATGCATTTATTTTCCCCCCCTTTTTGCCTAAAATCATACATCCTGTGCTCATCAACCATACGATTTAAACGCTTAACCCACAGCATGAACACAAACAATGGAAACAATTTTGAATTCACATTGCGTCACGACAACATCCAGACATGTATATTTATGAGACTGACAGAACAGAAATGTTTTTTTTTCCTCCTTGTTTTTTTTTTTATTATTATTATTCCGGCAGAAACTTAAAGAAGTTAAAACCGAGTCAGAGACTTACCGTACTTAGAAACTGCACATAAAGACGCACAAGCCTGGTTGTTTTGGTGTCTTCCCTCGAAGAACGACTGGATGAGTCTGCGCTCCAAGCCGATTCAACGCAGTGTCAGGCATAAAAATAAAAATAATAATAATAATAATAATAATAATAATAATAATAAAATAAAGAAAAGTTTGTTTTATCCACGGGGATAAAAACCTCAATGAAAAAGAATCTGCTGCTGTGGTCGCGGCTTTGGATGAATTAACAGCCGGCGGTGCGCGCGGTGGAGCAGCAGCAGCAGCAGCAGAGCGCCACTCTGCAGCCGTTGTGAGCGGTGACAGTCAACTGCCCGGTAATCCAAGTGCGTTTCACAGCCTCCCGTTTGCGCAGACGAGCGTGCGGGCGTGCGGGCGGAGAGCTCCTCCTCGCCTTATCTCTGCTCCTGTGCGAGGAGGAAGGAGGAGGAGGAAGAAGAAGCAGCTTCTTCTCCACATCTGCTTTAATGTGCGCGCTCGGTCGGGACTGGCTGCTGGACTCTCCTTTTGGACAAGCCGCCCCTGGGGGGGGGTTGAGACTATAATCACACACACACAAATGACAGCACGTGTGATTCATCACTTTAAACGTGACCTTGGTACAATATCGTCCATCAATAACACCATGAAACCACTATCTGTCATACAACAAGTAATGAAAATACAATTTAACAGCACCCCGGTTGCATTGAAGGAGAGTTGTTGCTATGTGGCATGCTGCAATATCCTGCTGAAGTGGGCTATAAGGGAATACTGTTGTTTGTTCTCCATGTCTAAATATCATCTGTAAAAAAATAAAAAAAATAATCAAGATTTCCCAGCTGATGACAGCCCAAACCACCACAAGGTCCAATTCCTATCTGAACCCTCAATCTTAATCCTTAATCTTAACTGGCCCTCAAAACCAAGTGTTGAGGGTTATTTTTGTCACTTAGAAATGGGACACCCCTTAAATGCAGATACGTCTTCAGACTGTGGGGGGCAGAATAACGCGAAAGCTGCGTCCAGTCTGTCGACTCCAAAAAAAGAAGGAGAAGAACGCATTTACGTCAGGATTATTTATTACGATCTGTTTGTCAGTCAAGTTATTAGGTTGTCAGTTAGTTATAAGATGATACTCATACAAATACCACGACAGTTACCGCACACCACGGCTTATTGAAAAGTAAACAATAGCAAACGATCGTAAAATAAAAATAAATGTTACGCAACAATGACGTCAGTAATCCATAATATGGACCTAAACTAAGATAATACAATGGTTTTCATCATTTTTATATCTCTATTAACAAAGAAAATACTTACATTTGTATCGCACTCGTTTCGCTGCTTTCGGCGCCATCTTTGTTATGTCAAAACACGCAATGCATTCTGGGTAGTCCTTGCTCCCAAGGGTGGTCTCGGAAAATCTCAATATTGAGGGCGATACAGTCCCTTAAACTTGCCCCTCAACTAAATTTTTCTGAGAATCGGAGTTTACCCCAAGTCTCATACTTCTTGCCATTTCGCCTTATAGTGCCATCTGCTCCACGGGTAAACAATGTGCACACACACACACACACACACACAGTATATCTATATCTATATGTTGTGATGAAAATATTTATCTGACCACACCACTCTCTCGGTGTGTGTGCTGCAGTTTTTTGTAACAGACGGTGTTCAAATTTTCATCCATCTCCTGCAGGATTGGACCACATTGGCCAACCTTTGCTCTCCATGTGCATCAATGGTTTCCGGGGGGGTGGAACCTTTGCCCCAAGACCTTTACCCCAACAAGACCTTTGCCCCCTTCTAGCTGCCACTGGTGGTCTTCCATGCTCAAACACTTTTGGGATAAAGCTTACCAACCACTGTTTTCTAGTTTTGGCCCTTCTCAAAGTGCCCCCCCATTCGCTTTCAACAGTTCCACAACAAAATCTACATCGTCCTTTTCACAGCGAGTCACACAGAGTCAGCTGGATGAGATCTTGGAAGATGTCCAGTGGTTTGAAAATTTGCTCCAGATTAGAGACTATTTAGTGTTTTAAGAGGGGATATTACTATATGTGAGTCTGTTTTTTAATCTAAATTACAGTGTGCGTAATAGAATCCCCCTGATGATTGTATGATGGTAATTTGATTTCTGGAAGCCAGACTTGGCATCTAGAAGCCGGTTGTGGTGTGTGAGGGAAAAAACATCTGCGACTACTTGCAGAACAATTAGTTCAGCGTCTTCTTTGTGTTGCCTCTTTTTTTTTTTTTTGCTCGACAACTTGCTCTCTGCGCTTGATTACTGTTTGTCAGCAGCTCATGTCATTTCGAGTTGAACACTCATTCCTCTTCTTCTGCTCAAACGCACACACACACAGAGGAGAGAGAGAGACACATGTCAGTGGTTGGACATGTAGCTGCATATTTATTGCACATTACACCGGTGAAAGACACCAATAAGCCTATATCATCTCTAAAGCCAAGCAGATCTGAGAACAGCCAGTGCCACCGCACACACCTCCAAACCAAAATAGAGGAAACGAGAGTGGACAATCACTGAAACTTCTCCACTTCTTCTTTCCGTGTGGGGGAAGAAAAAGCCACACTTAACATGTACTGTATGTCTGCACGCTGAAATGATTTAGATCAGGGGCGTCAAACTCATTTTAAGTGATAGCATAACAACAAAAACTCTTTATTTTACATTTCTTGAGACAAATAAGTGCAATTTCCAACAATATTATGCCTAATTTTACCATTTACACATGTGCACGACACCATACAGATCACATTGGATCGATAAAGGCACAAACATTAAGTCACAGGTATCTGGAAGTGTATGGAAGTATATATTTAACAAGGATGTGAGTCATGGCAAAAAAAAATTAATAACATCTGTATTATGGTTATTTGTTTTGTGGTGTTTCACAGCAGTAAGCATCTCTAATGTTCCATTACTTTTCTTTGTTCTCGTCTTTTGCTCCTTTTTTTTTGATGCAAACACATCTGGACAAAAGTAATTCCGTGCATACGACATATATAGTCAACCACTAGTGGTTCTGCAAAAAAAAGTGACTATAGTCACACGTGAAGCCCCCCATACGGATAACTAACTCTCCATTATGGTCAGTTGTGGTGATGAGGGGAAGGTGGAGCGCATGATGGAGGAAAATTGAACTGGAGAAATGCCTGCTTTGTGGGGACATGCTGTGTGGTTATTAAACCAGAGCATAATGAGGCCCGAGACAAGGCCCTGTGAGTTTTTGGTGCCAGTGCGATGTCTGTGCACAGTTTGTGTTTAATAGGACGTCACTGCATCACATCCTGCCACGGAGAATGTAATTATTTTTTGTCCTGGAGCTGGAGAAATCCCAATTTGATATGGCAGATGAGCAGAAGTTGTTGTCTCATTTGAATTTTTTCAAATGTTTCAGTTTTAGCCTCTTTTAGCCCAGTGTTTTGTTTTTCTTTGGCCCACCTCTTAACTGTTTTTGGTTCACCATGAAGCACCAGTCATGGTGTTCTCAGCTAAAATCACTATGTACAATTTTCCCAACCTCAACAGAAACTATCAAAGTGCTGTTGGATGCTTCCCTAGGGTTGCAAACCATTCCGTAAAAAAAATAAGGATTTTTTTTCCGTATTGAACAGATACAGAACGCACTTTGTACCTTTCCACTTTGACAGATTAGTCCACTAATTTGTATGAGGGGAAAATAAAATCCTCATGTCATTCCTTACCAAAATGGGCACTTTTAATTGGTTGTCTGATTCTCTACGAGTCGGCGAGATGTAAAGGTAAAACGGCAACAGGTGCAACAAAGATAATCAAAGTATTATCCCACCCACCCGGGGGTTGATGTATTGGTCTAAGTTCGTCACGTGACCAAAAACACGTCATCGTGCCAAGTTGCATCATGTCTCTATCACTCTGTCAGCATTGTCTTTAGACCTTGTTTCTGCTGCACCACAATGCCCCAAAAACTAAAGTAGTATATGATAACGTTTATATAGCGCTTATCTATATACTCATATACTCAAAGTGTGTGTACAGAATTCATTCAGACACATTGTCACTGGTGGTGGTAAGCTGGGAAGCGTGGCTGCCAATGTGCGCCAAACGGCCCCTCCAACCACCACCATGATCATTCATACACATCTATCTATATATATATAGATAGATGTGTGTGTATATATATATATATATGTATGTATATGTATGTATGTATATGTATGTATATATATGTATGTGTATGTGTGTATATATATGTGTATGTATATATGTGTATGTATGTATGTGTATGTGTGTATATATATGTGTATGTATATATGTGTATGTATGTATGTATATATGTATGTGTATGTGTGTGTATATATATGTGTATGTATATATGTGTATATGTATGTGTGTATGTATGTATGTATGTGTATATGTATGTGTATATATATATATATATATATATGTATGTGTACATGTATGTGTATATATATATATATGTGTGTATATATGTATGTGTATATATATATATGTGTGTATATATATGTATATATATGTGTGTGTATATATATGTGTATATATATGTATATATGTGTATATATATATATGTATATATATAGACAAACAACCATTCAACCCTCACACCTATGGTCAATTTAGAGTGTCCAATTTACCTAATCCCCATATTTATTTTACATTTCAGATTCAATTTAAGATTCAGTTAAAGCAGCATAATAATTTAATTGATGAACTCCAAAAAACTAAAACCAACATATTGTGCACCACACTGTGCAGTAAGCATCTGCGATTGGTTTCCTGGAAATATGTCCAATTTCATTTTACAGCAGCCGGCCACAAAAGACAGATTTCGTCGTGCACCTTCACCTTCAGATCGCAATCTGCTTATTCAGGACTTCTCTTGCTCCCGTTGCTCTACCCACTCATGGGTTGGCATGTTGTGGGTCAGCTTTCCTCAAGGTGATGTGTACTGCATGTATATCGAAATCACATTATCAAGCAGCAAATCGAATGGGTCCGTGTTATTATGCTGAGTCTGTTGCAAGTTGAAGCATGCAGTCAGATTGATGGAGGAAGGGGCTGTAGTTCAGACTAATGTGTTTGTATTTATTTTAATTTCCACCGCCACAAAGTAGCCGGGAGAGAAAAAAGTCATCTGTATTCATTTGCTCGACTCAAATCATTTTTGAGCTCGCCAACCGCGATGGAAAAAGGATTCTGGCGCGTGTGTGCAAGAGGATGAAAAGCTGTCGATTTTTTTGAACAGCGATGAGTCATCTTCTAGTGGAAATAACATTCTACAACACAAAAGCACTTATTTAACGATTAAACAGTCAAAGTAGAGCCTGCTTTGGAAAGTGGAGCCACAGCAAAGCGAGGGTTTGGATTATTATTATTAGCAGAGCTGCGGCTAACGATTATGTTCGTACTCGATTAATCTGACGATTATTTTCTCGATTAATCGTTTGGTGGATAAAATGTTGATCAGTGTTTGTCAAACCTGGAAATGATGATGTTCTCCAATGTATTGTTTTGTCCACACTCTTAAATAAAAGTGCTATGTTGTCCTCATAGGAGAACCCCGTTTGGCTCTGGGTAGAACCTTTTTAAAGGTTCCACCTGGACCCCTTTTGGAGGGTTCCACCAAGAACCCTTTTAAAACCCTTTATTCAGGAAAGTGGTTTTAAAGGGTTCTCTGGATCAAAATGGTTCTTACTGGAACCATTAGTGTTACCAAGAACCCTTTAAAAACCCTATCTTTGGGAAAGGGTTTTTCAGAAGCAAATGGTTCTGGGTAGAACCTCAGCCCTTGTCGAAGAACCCTTTTGGAACCCTTACTTCTAAGAGTGCACAAACAAATGATTCAGTTTTAATGATTTCTTTGTGATGTGAAGCAATGAAACAAAGAAAATATTCACATTTAAAGAAGCTGAAACAATCAGAAATCTCTGTTTTAATCATGAAAAAAAGCCTCAAACCGATGAATCGATTATTAAAATAGTTGACGATTCATTTAGTAATCGGTTAATAATCAATTAATTGTTACAGCTCTAATTATTTTGCATGCTGTGAGGGCTTCAAAAGCGCCTCAGAAGCGTAGAAGTCTGACTTCTTTAAATACACAACATCCATGTGTGTTTGACACCCAGATGGACAGTGAAGGGGGAAAAAAATCCCACATTTCTCCATTTTACACAACAAAGGTTGATAAATTTCCCGCGTCGGGCCTCGGAAAAAAGCCGTCTGAAGTGTTTGGTCTACGGTTTAAACAGACCGAACGCTGACATCCCAGAAACAGAATCTTAAAATAATAATACAAAAAAAAAAAAAAAGAAATCAGTTCACTTTGTGTTGCAGTGTGTCACTCTTTGGTTCAGTGTCTGTCAGCGGGTTTTTGTGCTCGACGTTTACGTGAGAGGTCGCACGCACTGCGCTGCCTGATATTCTACTCGGCACATTTCTAAAAAACCACATCCTGTCATATTGGCGAGGGAGTTTTCATGAACAGTGACAAACTATCCCAGTAGACGAGGCATTTTTTTTCTTCTTTTGGTGATAATGTCACACAGATAAAGTATCGTTTCCTGTTTCTATTGCATTTGGGAACCAGACTGACACAGTTCTGATGTGAGGATACAGTCACTGCAACCAGTATTAGAAACAAAATGATTTTTTTTTTTAACTCAGTGGTTTCTAGATTGTGATGCTGCAGAAGCACTCGAAGCGTTTCATCAAACAGACACAGACTGTGGTAGAATAAACTCTGCTGAGTCATCATCTCTGGGCTGCTCTAGTGTTCTGAAAACAGACCTGGCTGCTGCAGAATCCTATTAGAAGGCGTGTTATTGTCCCAAAGTGTTTATAATTGCAATTTAATTTAGTGCAATTGAACCCTACAATAAGAGAGGCTGATATTTCAATTTGCCACCAGGGGGCATCTTGAACTACTTTACCTACACCACGACTGAGCTGCAGACTGAGCTTGGAAATGCAGTATGTTTTGCTCATGCATTTAAGATTTTGTATTCAGTAACTACACAAACCGCTGTGATGTTTGATATCAACCCTATATAGAAATGTGACACGCGCGATTAATCTCATCTCGCCTCGCGTGAGAAACGTGTTTCCCGTGTGAACTCCAGTTAATCACCATCAGAATGAGAAAGAGGCTAAATTAAGTAGCTCAATTGTGTGCAGATAATGAAATAACCCGAGCAGGATCGGCTCATTTGGAGCCCTCTGAACCTCACCGCAATCATTTATTATCAGCATTATATTAACGCTCATTAACGATGTTATAATTACATTTTACACTCGTCCTGTTTGGTGGTTAAAATAGACTAACCCTAACCCTGAGAGCATGTTTATGCACGGCTTAATAAGACTCTGCAAAGGATTTGTAATCATTTATTCATTGGTATTTAAAGGTGCATTATGTAATAAATCTAAAGCAACTGGCCATAAAATCCTCCTAATATGTCACAGAGACTCAGGAATAATGTTCATATAACAAACTGAACTCACCAACAACAACAGTACAGACAAAATATTTGCATTAAAAAAATATATTTTGCAGACTGCAAATCATGTTTACGTTTTGAAATCATGTTTTGGCATGTGGCGCCACCTACCGCCGTCGACCGATCATTGCAGTCAGTAGAGTCTCAGCTGCCGAGCAACCACGGGTTGCCAGTTACGTCAGAAAACGCAAACCTAAAAGACCTCGGTATTTTGAATTTGAATGTATTCACCGTTTTTGGCCACATTCTTACATATGGCACCTTTAATATTTAATACAGAAAGACTGGACAGTATATATCTCATAAAATGAGCTGTTGAGGTGCTTACTTTCATTATAAACCGTCTGCAGCAGCCAGTATGTACAAAAGTTGAACTACAAAGACTTCATGCACCTCTTAAATGTTCCATTATTTCTTTGTATTGACCTAATAGTGCAAATGGGGGTGAAAATACAGTTTATCTCAAAAGGCAGGAGATCAAAAATAGCCAGAACGACCTGCTCCACCAAACGCTGTCGTCATGATTTAAAGATGACACCTGGCTGAGCCACTGTGAGGAGGACATGCTTCTTTTTTAAATCGCTACCTAACGGTGATGATTTAGCTGTGGCTTTTAATAGCAAAGGGCCCTCGTCTCACGTATTATCTTTTACTGCCATTTATAGCCAAGCTAGACGGATGAGCAGTTTCCTTCGTCTTCCTCCATCAATATCTATTGCCTGGACCAAAAAAAAAAAAAATCACACAATGCTCCAGCTGAACAAAACAGATTTAGGTCGTTCGGGGGTTATTCTCGAGTACTTTGAAATTAATGGCCTCGCGTTTTCAATGAGGTAACAGAAGAACCAGAGTGAATACTTAGCTGTATCGTGTATTAAACGGAAAGAAAAGAAAAATAGTGTTCACTGTAATTACAATTTGTGATTCACGGCTCTCCTGACACGCAGCAGCGTTGTTATGTTTGCCGCTCCAACAGATTTGCTTCCTCCTTGATTCAAATCTGCACTGAAGCAGCCCAGATAGGCTTGAACGTCTCATATAGAGTATTGACAGAAGAGACCGGAAGACGGCCAACATTAGTAACGGGTGGAGGATGAGAGATAAAAGTGAGAGTGAGAGAAGGTGAGGAACCAGCTGTGTCTGGTTTTTTTTAACGCTGTAGAATGTACACTACCGTTCAAAAAGTTTGGGGTCACTTAGAAATGTCCTTATTTTTGAAGGAAAAGCACCTTTTTTCACATTCAATATTAAATGAATCAGAAATACACTAACTATACATTGTTAATGTGGTAAACGACTATTCTAGCTGCAAACATCTGGTTTTTAATGGAATATGTACATAGGTGTATAGAGGCCCCTTTTCCAGCAACCATCTCTCCAGCGTTCTAATGGTACATGCTAATGGCATTAGAAGGGTATTGGATGATTAGAAAACCCTAGTGCAATTATGTTAGCACAACTGAAAACAGTTTTGTTGCTTCTTTTACAGAAGGGCAAAATTATTATTTTGAGTAAAAATCTTTATTTCTAATCTTGTCAGTGTCTTGACTATATTTTCTATTAAAGGTGCCATATGTAAGAATGTGGCCAAAAACGGTTACTACATTCAAATTCAAAATACCGAGGTCTTTTAGGTTTCGTTTTCTGACGGAAAAAAAACGGAAACCCGTGGTTGCTCGGCAGCTGAGACTCTACAGACTGCAATGATCAGTAGGTGGCGCCACATGCCAAAACATGATTTCAAAACATAAACATGATTTGCAGTCTGCAAAACATTTTTTTTAATGCAAATATTTTGGCTGCGCTGTTGTTGTTGGTGAGTTCAGTTTGTTATATGAACATTATTCCTGAGTCTCTGTGACATATTAGGAGGATTTTATGGCCAGTTGATTTAGAGTTATTACATAATGCACCTTTAATTCTCTCTTGATGAATAACGGTGTGACTTTTTATGGAAAACACACACAAAAAACTTGTACAGGTGACCCCAAACTTTTGAATGGTATTATAAGTATTCAAATACAGAAATTTCTGATCACTTTTTTTTTTTTTTTTTTTTTTTAATGAACAAGATAAAAAATGCATCTGGACACCATTTGAATAAACACATCACAGTAAATAATATACTTCATAACACTGTCTTTTATCACTGCAGTAATAAAGCTTTCCTTAATACGCATACACATGCACGCAAAGGGATGAAGTTGTAATACATATAAACACGCCGTGATTTTAGTTAAACCATAAAAAAAATATCACACAATACAGTTATTTATCGACAGCAGCAGCAGCTTAAAAGTGCAAAAAAAAAAAAAGAACAATTCTGTGCTATCCAAAGTGAGCTTAGGGTGTCAGAGTTGTCCCGACATACATTACAAACGTACAGTATCAAAAACATTTAGTGCAGCAGTATTAACACATGGCTCTTGTTAAAGGCTCAGTCAACCTGGTGAGAATTGTTGGCATAAACGAAGTCAGTCGATTGTTGTTGTTTTGTTTTTTCCGATTAAAGGCTTCTCCAAGCGAGCGTCCGTGAGAACAAAACTGTCAGACACGTGCGGCGGCAAAAAACATGTGATTATTTCTATTCCGCCTCACGCGACGAACCTTTCCTTGTCCTGTGTGCTTTTTCCTCCCTGGAACATAGAAAGCGTTTGACAACTGATTAGTATAATAGCTGGTCATTTCTCCTGCGTGTTGACTATTTTTGAACTGAAATTTCACGAGCCAGATTTTCTTTTTTGCTTTGCTCTCGGTCACAATTTGAATGACGTTTGAAGCCCCCTGTTAAATTCAGCAGAGCCTTACATGGGCTCTCTCCAAATCCCCTGACTTTTCTCAATGCTCAAATGTGGTGCCAACGAGTTGTCGATCCACATCGGCCAACTTCATTTATTCAATTTCTTTTTTTGCAGGGGGACAGTCGCCGACGCTTTCGCCTACACATTCGTTCTCGCACCTTTTACGCACACGTCCCTGCAGCTCTGCCTCGAGACAAAGTTGTTGCTGCTCCCGCCGCAGCCCGAGTAGGCAAACTCCTCGCACCTCTTGGTGGCCTTGTTGTAGTAGTAGCGAGTAATGGAGGCCGAACACCGCCCTTTATCCAGCGGGTCGAGGCACAGCACAGGCACGGCTGTGGATTAAAGCACAAAGCACCCAATGAGGAGAGCGATCACAGTGTCTGAAGGACAACAGAACAATTAAATCTAGCAAGGCATGATTGTGACACTTCTCGTACTAACTTTTTCGTGGGCTGCAGTACTCCATGCAAGACGCGTGGTCTTGAAAGCGATTGGAGTTGCCCTCGCAGCCTCCGTAATAAAAGGGCTCGCACTGCATTGTGGTCATGTTGAAGGAGAAGCGGCGGAAAAGGGCACGGCACGGTCCTTCCTGTTTGGGAAACCTGCAGATTTGGGGAATCTCTGTGGAGGAAAACGGACACATTTTATGGGCTGGGGGGCTGGAACGAATCCAACAACATTGTTTGTGTTGTGCACACACACGCACAAAAAGAGCTTCAGGAGTTAGCTGTGGGCAACTAAATCTAATCTGAGATATAGGGATAGACTGATTATCGGCCGGGCCAATATTCAGCATTTTGACGCAAATCATAAGAGATCAATTTATTTCAAATTTCAGTTAACTTTATAAGCTGAGTCTGGGAGCTACCTGCACTTTTTGTTAAAAATTTTAAAACAAAGTCTATTGTCTAAGACAGGGGTCTGCAACCTTTAGAACCTTCTCCACCCAAATACAATCAATCTGGAGCCACAAAAAAAAAAACTATTTGACTCTTAAAATTAAGTTAATATCATGTAAGTTTTTTTTTTATATACTGTATATACACTGTTTTTAAAGAACTACAGTTTGTCCCATTTATGACATTTTAGAACTACAAAAAGAAAACTGTTGACACCTCTTATAAAGTGTGTATAAATAACTTTGAAAAGAAATGAAATGATTTTATGTAGTTTATGCCTGAGAAAACCTGCCTGGCATAAGTACATGGATCTAAAAATGTACAGGACTCCGACTGTGTACTTCTTCACGTACACATTACTTTAATTTAACAGCTCTCGGGGAGGTTTTTCAATATCGCATTTGACGTAGACATTGGATGTTATTCACAAAATGTCAAAACGCTTTTATATACGCTATATATAAATAAAAATAAACACTACAAGGAGCCACTGCAGAGGGGCTGAAGAGCCACATGAGGCTCTGGAGCCGCAGGTTGCAGACCCCTGGTCTAAGATAAAATAAAAAACTTTAACATGTTGCAAATCTGAAAAGCCCTTTAACCTATGCTTAAATGCATTTAAACAAACTTAAGTGTTGCTGTTTGCAAATTAATAAATATTTTGACGCCAATATTTTCACTTTTATTTGTAAATTAATATCGGCCTCCTTGACTCCTAATAATCGGTATCGGCCCTGAAAAACCATATCAGTCTATAATCTGAGAGGATGACGGAGAGATTTCACAAACACACAAAAAAAACTTTAAATCTATTCTAAAAATCTAACATACACTCCTTGCAAAGTTTGAAAACCACACCCAGCATAATATACAGTACATTCAGCAGCTTCCAAAAGGTCTAAGGGACAACATTGTCCTCGTGGCTCATCACTTTATCGCTTGACAACTTACTTGGAATTCTGAAGCATGTTTTCTGACACTCCGGGTAACTCCTGAAGTTGTTGGCGTTGCCCTGGCACCCTCCGTAGTAGAAAACCTCGCACTTTTGGGTGATTGTGTTGTAGTAATAGCGCTCGATCTCTCCTCTGCAGGGACCCTCGTCCACTTGAAGGAGACACGCGCCTAGAAAAACAACCGTTAATACAACAATTTAGTGAGGAAAAAAAACGGTGGTGCGCGTAAAACACATTCTTTTTAATGTGCCTAAAAGGTCTCATACCCGACATTAAACGGACATTAATAAATAAGGAACGTACCTTGAGGTGCCAGCGCAAAAACGCTGCAAAGCGAGGAGAAAAGTGTAAATAGAGCAAATGTACAAGACCCCATGGTGGTAACTGTGCGCGCTCTCGCTCTCGTCTTTTCCGTCTCGTCTTCCCCAGTCGTCGCGCGTCCACTTTTATGAGTTTGGCGTTTCCCGGAGGAATTTTAGGGGCGGGAATATCGTGGTGACTCATTTCCATATCATAGGAGAACTGGAATAGAGAGTGTGATGAATTTTTTTTTTAATGACATCAGACAGAAACGGCATCGATAACTTTGCGTAAATGTGAGTCAGGAATTCAGAACCAAAACGAAATGACAGGCGAGACTCGCTGACACCTTCACTGGTGATGGTGAGGAGGATGATGATGAATTAGGCTCAATTGATCCATGACTGTAATGTTGGAAAGATACTCTTGTGAAATCAGATCTTACTAACCCAAACCCTAACCCACTAACTTACTGCTTCTTGCCAAGTTCCCAACACAAAACCAGTCTGACTGCATCAGATCTCTCTCACACACACACACACACACACACACACACACACACACACACACACACACACACTTAGAAATAAGGGTTAAAAAGGGTCTGAGGTTCTACCTGGAACCATTTGCTTCTGAAAAACCCTTTCCCGAAAAAAGGGTTTTTTCCTGAAGAAAGGGTTTTAAAAGGGTTCCAGGTGGAACCTTCTCTTATGAGGACAAGCCGAAGAACCGTATATGGTTCTACTTAGCACTTTTATTTCTGAGAGTGAGGAGTCTATTTCTAATTTTAATAACTTAACCACTATTCAAATCTTAGCCCTAAACTTGTGTAACCAGTTCCTCAGAAATGAGGTTTTTCCTTATTATTTTAAGGACCAGGTTCATGTCTCCATGAGGACTACTGTTCCTGGAGAGGTCGGTGTTTATGCCAGAAAATGTTCTAAAGAGGGAACACACACACGCGCACACACTCTCTCTCACACACACACGCACACACACACACTCTCACACACACACCTCAATCTCCAGCCTTGAGCCTCTTTGTTATGTTTTGTTTAATGACTGCAGCCGCCGACAGCATTTTTCCAAGGAAACCGTAATTTGTCTTACTAAACTCTCAATTCCGTCCTTCCTCAGCGCTAAAATCAGCATCCCTTTGGAACTAAATGTACCAAAAAACCTCTTTGTTTCTTTTACCGACAGACCTGTGCATAAATATATTGCTTTGTTATTCCACATATTCCACTTTTTTCCCTAAAGACAAAGGAAGGCACAATCCAAATCCGGTCATTACAGCATATTAAAAGCAACCGTCTTTGCGTCGTTGGGAAACTGCAGTGCAGTCATCTTTAGGAAAAGGATGTGTCTCCACCTTGACAGGTAGAGGCTAAATACAGATTAGTCGTCTTATCACAGTGACCTGATACATGTGGCCGACGTTGCACTCAGACCTATACCTGGATTCACTTTGAAAACAGAGTCAGAATAGCAAAAATCTGCAATTTAATCTGCAAAACAGAGGATATCGTTTTCGTTTTTGCATGTAATCCAAAGACCTGAAACATGAGACCTGTGTATATTAATTAGTTGAGAATCTGTGGCTTGACTTTGCACTAGGCCTCGTCTTAATGAGATTAAACGGATTAGGACTGTTGATACAGATTACTTTATAACCCAGATTATGAGAAAGGAGAGGGATTCTTCAACAGGACTTTGGCTGTGAAGGACTGCTCCTTGTAGGCATTCGTAAGTACATTTTTATTGATCATATTTTACTGAACACCAATCAATACAAGCATTTGATTTCTTATAATAGTGTCAGCATTATGTAACACAAAGTTGATTTTTTTTGTTCTTTTGTGATAGAGAATGCCGGTCATCAATGTAGACGACCTGACGGACAAGGACAAAGCTGTAATGGAAGTAAACCAAAAGAAACTTGAAGTGAAACTGGAGAGGTGGTTGGTAAGTTCTTTATCATCCACGTGATGAATATACCGCAAAAGAAATCATCCTGCTTGAGTGTGATTGTTTAAATTGCAGTTCCTTTAACAAGCGGCATGTCCAATTTAAATTGTTGGATGAGGTGTCTTTAACGCCATCGTCTCCTCACCTTAGACGTCTAAATGCTGTGAAGAAGTCAAGGAGTACATTCAGGCTCGAGAGGAGGAGGACATTCTCGTCAAAGGCATACCAGAGGATAAAAACCCCTTCAAGGAGAAAGGTGGATGTGTCATCTGCTAAAATGGGAGATCCGCAAGGAGCTTTTCATACCTCAGATTAGCACCCAAGGACTCTCTCTCTCTCTCGCCCCTACCGACAAAGAATTTGCAAACAAAGACAGACTAGCAGGACATAATGAAGTGTTAACTGAACGACTCTCATTGTTATTTCGGCCTTTGAAAAAGAAAAGTATTCGGTAGAGGTTTATATTTTTGCTTCCCTGTCATGTGGCGTATAGCGTCTTAGCAAACGGACCCATGTGTTCTTCCACGGACACTAACAACTGTCATTAAATCTGCTCGTTTATAACTCAACCTGTCTCCGTCATTCACTGCACAAAGGGGTTTCGTGACAGGGTGGATACACAAGTTTGCACACATTCACACAAACTTTTCCCCGGAAACTTTATGAATATCATTATTACGTAGCACAGACATTTACGTTAATAAATTACATAATATACCTTGCCTGTTATTAGCTATTTCCTGTTTAGAGTAAGATTTTATCCTGTAGCTCCAGGTGGCTTTTGCTTTCCATTCATTTCTGCATAAGAATAAAATTAGATTAAACATTTTTTTTTAACTGAACATTATTGCACATGTATTACATTTCAATCTAATTTCAATATTGGAAATTAAAAGATTCAAACATGTGCACGAGGAAGGACGATGATGTATCACCAAATTGATATTTTTGACCCAAACCTGCCTTGGATTCCTTCACACACACAAAAAAACATTTTAATGGATAACACAACATTTCTGTGTTTCGAGACCATGTACTTAACTTTTCAAGTCGTATCAACTCCCCAAGCTTTTGTGTCTGGGCCACATAAATCGAGGTGTCATAAGACTGCTCAGGTCCCCTCAGTTGTATGTTTTGCCACACATTTTTAAGCTTTATGCATCTATAGCAAACTATTGAGAATATATATATATATATATATATATTACCTTAGTACCAAAGGAGAGATGGGAATCACAAAAAATGCTATGTTACGGCTAGTTGGGTGAGAATGTAGGTCAGAGAGGAGCCTTCAAATAAGAAAGCTACAGTAGACTTTGTGCCTCATCCTTCACTTTATCTTTTTTGCTTTAATGTTTGTATTTTATTGCACAAAATTCTATATTAATCGAAGGCGTGAAGGCTGTTGTAAAACACTAAGAACAACAACTTGTCTAATGTTATGTGGCCTTTGTAAGGCGTTCCGATTTTTCTAGTTTGTCCTTTCAGGTTGCCGTACAAAATAAAGATGGCGGCTCCCCCAAAGCCTATAAAAAAACTTATTCTGAAACTATGACAATCAGACTATTTTTAATTCAAAGTGATATAAAAAACATGCAAATGAGTTGTATATTCTATTTTCTACCAATAAACCCACCGAAATGTCACACTCGACCTTTAAAAGTCAACCCATCCTGGTGCCTGGTTTCAAGAGTCGCATTCTGCGCATGCGCTCAAACTGTAAACAGACATGGCGCTGCACAGAGGAGCTCTGCGTCTAAACCTGCGCTTAAATCTCAGTTATTCGCCCAAAGACTGCTCACTTGTCAGTGTCAGGAGGTTTTCTGAAAAGTTGACGTCTAAACCCGCACCCGGCGGTGGTTCAGAGACAACCGGGGACCATGCCATCTACACACGAGAGCATTTTGCTCTGAAAGAGTCCCTCAGAAAGGTATGTGATGCTAATGTTAGCTAGCTTTAGAATCATCGAAAAAAACGAGGCTTGGTTGTGCTTTAGCTTCGCTGATGATCATTTATAACTATCGTGTTTTGCCCAAGAAGACAGCGTTATTCAGATTAACAAAGAAGTCCTTCACGAACTATTAACTAGGTGAAAGGTCATCGTTCGACCTTTTTTTTTTTTTTTTTTTAATGTTAACTTTATTTAACCAGACAGGACAGATGAAGAACACATTCTTATTTACAGCTGTGGCCAGTTAAAATACAGGGGAGCATTTGAGGGAGGGGGAAATGGGACTATAACACACGACATTATACACACTAGACTTTAAAACATATTAACAATATATTTACAAAGACACAACTGTTTTTATGGTCTGTAAAAATCCAATAATGTTGCGCTGTACTTTAAACTCTTGTGTTCAAGTTCAGTTCTTTGTCATTGTTATTAAAACAATGACAGAACACAGTTTGTTTACAGATCATCACCACCATAGTTTAGTATTTTTCTGTTTCTGATTCAGGATCCTTTTGTGTATTCTTGTTTTCTCGTGATGTGATTTGTTTTGATGTGAAGTTTTTATTTTTATGTTGACCTTAACCTGGTGCAAAGTGAGTTTCCGTGGTAATCCAAAGAATTATGATCGACGGACCCCAGTCTTTTATGTTCTTATTATCCATCCTTATCTCCATCTTTCCTCTAGAGTAATTTCAGCCCTGTTCTTGTTGACTTGTGCAGCATTTATGCTTTTGTGCTGGGGATTATGAAAAGCAATGTTTACATTGGGCAGGGCTTGGAGGTTGTGGAACTGATTCCCACCTCCGCCAGTCTACCTGCCTACCTTGCCCTTGTCCTTGGGCAAGACGGTGTGTGAATGGGTATGAAAGATGTGTGGTAGAATATACACTGCACATAGATGTGCTGTACGAATGTGCGAGTGAATGGGTGTGAATGGCAAAAACTGCTTTGAGTGGTCATCAAGACTAGAAAAGCACTATATCAATACAGAGCATTTGCCAAATATTGTTACATCTGTAGTTACTGTGTGTCCAGCACAGATATGATACATTACAATACATTTATGATACAATACATTTACATGACATCAGAAAAATTATTGTTATTCTGTCAAAAATAGGACTTTAAAGTAGGGATGTGAATCAATCAATCAATCAATTCCGATTCTTAGGGTCACGATTCTATTCAAAATCGATTCTCGATTCTATCGATTCGTTTCATACGATTCTCGATTCAAAAATTGAGACAATGCATAGTGTGTTAGGGCAAATTATGGCATCAAAACAATACAGTTTGTAAAAGATAATGTGATAATGTGATCACACAAAGGCAAACTTAAGACAAAAGTTAACATTTATTCATTCAAAACAAATAAAAACTTACTTCCTGTACAAAAACATAACTTGCATAAATAAAAGCTTAGGCTAGCTGCCTTTTCTCCCAGAAGTTACAAAAATAAACTGTACACAAACAACACAAACTGATGTTGTGTGTTTTTTCAAAATAGAAACTTATATACATATAGATATAGATATATATATATCTATATCTATATATATCTATATAGATATAGATATATATATACATACAACCAAAAAAACACATAGACCACAGTTCCCACCCCCTGCTTAAACATGGACAAAGCTGTTCTTCATCCTTATTTTTTTTACTTTGCTTTCATTCATCTGTCAGTCTATTCCATACATTAACTCCTGAGATTGAAGCACACATACTTTTTTAATGCATTTTTATATTCTTAAATTATATCCCCCTCCCCTCTCTGAAAAGAATTTAATACTAACGAGCTAAAAGAGGAAGCGTTTCACCTCCTAGCTTGGTTTACTGTACCTGTGCTTTGAAATGTACTGACTCATAGCAGAGATCATGACAGATACCTAGTGACAGAATCTCAGGCAGAATGTGTCTCAGAGGCAGATCTTTGCCGAACAGTATCCCGCCTCTGGGAACACAGTTGAGTCTACGAGGACCTCGCAGATTTGTCAGCCCTCTTCTATTTCAGATTCAAGTTGAAACATTGCTCCTGCTGTCGGAGAGGTAAAAGGATATGATCCATGTTTGGGAAAGTTTCTGTTCAAATCCGATGATTTGTGAGCCACGAGTGCATCTCAGCATTGAGATGAAACTGCCTATTTAAGGCAGCAAGGTAAGCCAGAGGGAACGCACAGTGCATACCACGATGATTATAGAGTTACTCTGGAATATTCAGGTGCGCAGTTGGCCAACAATATGGCGTATTTCATCAATTTGAGTGGATTTTGTTTAGAATTGTCTCAAAAACCTGGAAGATAGACCATTTAATTACTGGTAAATATAAATGCCTCCAGTAATTGAACATGTTTTATCAAATAGTTCATCTGTGTTTGAACGTGGTATGTTTCAAAGACGGAATATGATTTAGATATAGGGATGACAGATATAAGATGAACGAAATAGGATTTCTTAAAACGTGTATATATAAATTACTAGACAGACGGTAGAGTCGGAGGCTGCAGGAAATAGTACGAGTCTACTCCAACTCATCAAAATGTTACGGTAAATGCAGGGGAAGCTCATTGTGTGACTAAATTTTCAAAGGATATGAGAAGTTCAAAAATAAACTAGCTCTGGGATTATTGGGAAGGATGAGAATATGAAAAGGAAATGCAGAACAATACGTTCGCAGTGCAGGAAAGGGGACTCGGGGCAGTGTGGTTTATTAAAAGAATCCACTGAAGGGTTGAGTGTGTTTATGGTTGTATACAAACGGGGTGATAGGAAATCCTTGTGTGTGTCTTGTGCTATATTCATGAGCTCATTTATAGACTAGAATAAATGAAGCGCCGTGCCAAGAAATTAGTCAGGCCTCCACAATACCAGACCATCACACGGGCCGAGGCTTGTGTGGGTGGAAGGTTGGCTGTTGCTCTTAATGAAGACGAGGAGCCAAAAGAGATTTCCCCAGCGTTCTGAGGAAGAGCCTATTCATGTGCAACCTCCCCTGGTTTCAGACAGAGATTTCCCTTTCACACAATGAAGCCGTTTGTCGACAGACATGTGTAGGATGCTGTTAAGGACGGTTATTTTAAGCAAAAAATGCAGTCTAATTAACTGATTTGAGTTGAAAAGACAAGATTTAAGTTTTTAAATATTATATTTCTACAATTGATCCCGTGTTATGACGAACAATTTACATTATATTTAAAGGACTCATATTATACCCTATTTCTCCAAGTTAAACTAGTTCCCTGGTGTTCTAAAGAACATGTCTGTGACATGCTTTGGTCAAAATACCGCACCACAGCAGTTCAATCACACTGCCAAAACTTAAGGGACAGGAAATAACATCAGCCACAGAGGCTACTGTGAGCTAACAGCAGTTAGCATTTGGAAAAGCCATCATTTGCTGACTCTAGCAGGCACATTGCCGTCATGTATCCACTGGACAGATAAATCCTCTGAGGCTGGAAGTGTGTGTAGGACTCTGTGCTGCACTGTGGAGCCAAGAATAGAACTTTTCGCGGACTTCTGATACCGGTGCCCTCGCTAGCACTCTCGGGCGTTTTGCGGACAAATCGGAGCCCCGCGAGACAATAATTCCAGAAATTTAGCGCATTGTGATGTAGCAATGAGTGCGGAAGTCAACACCATTTAAATCCAACATCAAGGATTTAAATGATTAAAAAGGTAATTTGTCCCCTTTAATAATATTTGGTATTTTAAATTAGCCATTCAAATAAATGAAGGAGCTATTTTCAGCCAGGACTCACTTCAGCCACCACATCTAAATCAGAAGTGGGAGAACCACCAACAATATCTTATAGACTTACTTTACTATACAAGTTCATTTAAATACATGACAAGACAAAGACGATAATTCAGCTGAAATTAGGAAAACTAACGCATATAAAATCGGTTTCCAAATAATAGGTTCTTTCGAGGAAAAAGGATTGAGAGTTACTTAAAGTTGTAAATTACAAAAAAATCTAAAATCAAAGTGAGTTTGATTAAATAGCCTTACTCATTGTGCGTTATTAGCCACCACATCTAAAGCAGAAGTGGAAAAAAATACCCACAATATTTTCATAAAATAACACCACATTTAATACTTTAAACCCTGTTTTGAATTCTGGTCTTTCAGCGTTTTCGGTTGGCCACCTCTCAGACGTTCCCAGTCTTGTTCTTCCTGGTTGTCAGGGGGAGTAGGTCACACTTTCCTGACTTGGACAACACGTTGGACTTCACAACACAATGTTCTTGACCCCCCCGTCTTACTACATGTCTGGTTTGGTGATGCAAAATAGTTCTGGGATGCAACTTAAAAAAAAAAGCCCCAAATAACCTTTGTGAAGAGAGATGTAGGATTATTCCCCAGTGACCTTTGTATTTCCTGTTCCAGCAGCTCGTCGTTCCCTCCCTTCCGCTCTTCAAGATCTGACCTTTAAACACAGATGAGTTTACTGCAGGGTAAAAAGCACCGGTACCTGTCTTTATGTACTTGTTTTTCTGTTTGATTTTGTGTAATGTAAGCGTGATTTTCGCACATTCAGCCCTGTTGAAAGTTGTATCCGTTTCTCAGACATTGTGTTTTTCTTGGCCGGTTTGGTTTTGTGTGTTTTGGACAAGAATGAGTGTTGTCATTTTTTTCTGGTTTCAATGGTAAATCCCAGTTCCAGTCTTGCTGATGGTTACACTTTCACATCTTGTTTGTGTAATTCCATTCATTGGCTTAAATTTGGTGTTTCTGAACTTAATTCCCATTTTGTTTTAATCCTAAAATCCTTTTCATAGTAGTGTTTATTTAGTTGTCATTTTATTTTGAAAAGCATTCAATGAGAAATTGATAAAGGAAGCCATACATTTTGATTTTATATATTGTTAATGGTGGCACTTAAAGAACAAATATGTAACATGTATGCATTGAAATAAACAAAATACAATTTTTTGGGGGTATTTTATTAGGCAAAAATGTCTCCAACACTCTTTCAATCCATATAGCAATTTATATTAAAAGTAAAATATAATTTTGTTTTGGTCACCTTTGAATGATGTCTTCCTCTTTACTCATCACCACTGACCATGGGATATTCATATTTGAAAAACCAAGATATTAACAAATGTTTAAAATAAATCTTTCTGTCAGCCACAACACTCAAATTGTGGAAGACTTGTTCTGAAAATGTAAAAAAAAAAAAGAAAGATTCGCATGAGAATGATTTAACCTTGCAGTTATGCTTTTAAAGGTTAATGGAAATTGTTGTTGTAATCCTAAATTAACTTATTCATAAAATTATCAATAATCATTAAATGCTACAATATAATTGTTAAATTTACTGCTTCAAATTTGGAAACATTTTTAGTTTCAACCAAGTTTTTGAAAGATTTCTAAAATATTTGTTTTCTCATTTTTATGACAGGTTAGGGTAATAAATAAACAATTGGACAACAATTGAGAGACCCCTAGAGGCAGAAACTATACATTATGCATTTACTATCAACATATTTCGCAGAAACAGTTTTTATGCATTAAAAACGGACGGAAATACCCCACAGTCGGTAAACTATAGCTTATTCTTTCTGTAGCAGCTTGAGTTCCTGCAAAAATGGCAAGCTCAATAGATTGGCCAGTCTTAAGTGCTTCTCCAGCTGTGAGCTGATTCCACAACACAGAGGGTTTTTCAGCTGTGCGATACTTCAGTCTGCCCTAATTGAGTCATGACACTAACAAGATTGACTCATTCCAAAGCTAGATTGTCCTCCACTCTCTTCACTTCCTGTCAACATTTTGTTTATGCAAATGGTCCGATGGAGCACACCGCTGCTTGGATTTGAACGTAGGGACGAAACAAAAGTTGCACCCAGGTGAACGAGTGGTTGCCTCTGCAGGGTTAGTGGTTCTGGTTGAGTCATACGAGGAAAGTGGAAGAAAAATGGTACCTATTGCTTCTATGCCGAGTAATAAATGGAGGTGTTGTGGGAGGTACGGTGCAAGAGATTGGAATCCTTTTTTTGGGAGTAGAATTACTCCTACTAGTCATTTTTTGTTGGAGATAAACATGATCTACAACTGGGTTTCTTAATCCTGGTCCTGGGGACCCACTGCCCTGCATGTTTTTAGATGTTTCCCTGCTCCAACACACCTCATTCACATAAACAGGTCGTTACTAGACTTTTGCAGAGCTTGTTGATGTGTTGGAGCAGAGAAACATCCAAAACATGCAGGACAAGCGGGTCTCCAGGACCAGGATTTGGAAACACTGATCTACAAGACGAACTAACCACCGTCTACCATTATTGTGCCTACTGATGATGCAAAAAAGTACTAATTCTGATAAAAATAATCATGGATCTAATGCATCACGTCAGTCTGTCAAATCTCTATATAAAATAGATAAATACTGTTGCATCATTAAGCTCTTCTAATGCAGGTTCTTCTCCAAAAACTGCGAATGTTCTGCCTATTTGTCATTTTGCTCATGAAGCATATAATTTAGGCCTGATCCTTGGGTTTTTCTGGCACTTGTGTAACCTCTGGTTTTGCGGCTGAATTGATATAGTGGCTGCTAACCCAGAAGGAATGTCATTAGTGTAGGGGTGGGGGTGGGGTTTCACAGTACCAAGATTTGTTTTTGCTTGCTGTGTTTCAAACACCACCTCAGCACATTTCTGCCCTGCCAAGAAGGGGAACGGTGGAAGTCGTGGAGTCATTAAAATATTGGCATTTGAATTGTTGAATAGAAACGTGCCAAATATCACTAACTGCTCCCTGACAAAATGTGTCAGTGTCGGTCTTAAGAAAGCAAAACCCGAGATAAGACTCTCGTTTTGGAACGTTTTGTATGTTTTTTTTTTTTATACTTATTTATTTTAAAATTCCTGTTTCAAATTGATTGAGATTAATGCCAAATGCTTGTCATTGTCTTGTGAGCCTGCTGGTTGTCATGCTGCATGACAGCAGCCAAGTCTTGCTTAGTGGACTGAGAACGTGAAGAACATACAGGGATATAGCATTTTCTGCATAGCTTCACACACATTGTCATCATTATTGACTCACCATGTAATACAATTTCGAGCCTGCTTTATATGCATTGATATTTAATGCTTTATCCTGCTGCCTGCTCGAGATAGATTACATAGACTTAAGTCGAGCTGAACTCCACGCAGCAGGAAACACAAATACAGTATGAAGAGCAATCGTTGTATGTGTTTTTTTTTGTTCATTCATGATCCAGTTTGGTCAAAATGTATGGAAACATAGGGATTAACATTTGTGAATATTACATATACACACATTAATAAACATACTTTTTCCTCGTTGTGTCGATGACAGATCATCGACCAGGAGATCAACCCTCATGTGGATCAGTGGGAAGCAGAAGGAAAGTTTCCAGCCCACAAAATCTTCAAAATCTTAGGAAGTGCTGGCTTTCTAGGAGTCAACAAACCAGTCGGTAAGTGTTTTTGTATTTGCTTTTCATGATGGATTCAACCGTGGAGAAATTTCCCCATTTATGAAATTAGGCCATGAACTGTCAGAAAATAGAAAATGTTCCATCTTTTCAAAACCACAATACAAAGTTCTCAAACGTCTCAAAAAAAAAAAAAAAAACTGAAATGAACAAAACTTTTTTTAACTATTTTTAATTCACTCACTGTGTATTTTCTAAGATGAGAAACTTCTTTTGGGACTAGATGACAGCAAAATTAATCTTGTGGAATTATCACGAAACAGAGGGAGAGGAAGAAATAGAACGTTTGATTTAAAGACCCAGAGGCCTTTTTCTTATTTTGGAAACTGCTTGCTTTTTGGGAAATTATCTACAGGAGGAGATAAAGAGATAAGCCTACTTGGCAAATGACCGTTGCATAACCAAAGCAGCAGACTCAACCTCAGTACACCTTTTCTTACTCATGGAAATCAAACAATTTTGCATGATTGCGTCTTCCAGAGGCCTTTAATTTTCACAAATTACATTTTGAGCGATGTAATTCAACTTTCCTTGGAAAACATACTTGCTTTTCATATCTGCAGCTCTTTTTCTATTTGTTCTTAACCCTTTAAGGTACTACTCAACCATTTGGTCGACCACACTTTAAGTCACTATGTCGCATTGAAAAATGCTGAACTCACTAACACTTAATGTGACTTGTGAATGTTGTACTTTATGAATAATTCATAAAGTACAACATTCACAAGTATGCAAACCAGGTTTATTATGAACAGATGTCTCAACCGTTTGGTAGAGGCCTGTATCTGAAATACTGTAGGGTCTAATTAAAAAAAATCAAAAACATATTTATATATTGATTGTCATTATGGTTACCATAAGGAAATAAAATAAAATAATAAAAAATGCAAAGTATATTTTTTTCCTTTGCTTTTTTCTTGGTGCATACCTTAAAGGGTTAAAGTTAATAGCATGAAAAAACATGTTACATGCCCAGACACATTGCTTGCTCTGGCTGTGTTTACTGAGCTGTGTTATTATTGCATCAACTGTGATCTGTTTGTGTTCTTGAGAATCACGGCCGATAATTCATGGCAAAAAAATGTAGACCAATCAATCTGACAAATGAAAAGCTCTTTGGAACAACACAAATATTGCTTTAAAGGACGCCGTTTTAAGTCTAAACATATGGCTCGACTAACAACCACTCAGACTATATTTTGTGGTTAGATTTTCTCTGAAAGAGGTGAATCAACACAGACGCAGCGAAGAGATGTGAAACGGAGGAATCCTCATTGTGCACAGTTTGACCACCTCTGCCTCAGGGACCTTTGGCAGGACTTTTTTTTTTTATTCACAGCTGAATTCATGTTCCGTTCATTTGTCTTTGTGTCTGGCAGCCCATATACGTTCCAGTTTTGGTCTGGTTTTGAAAATATCCCCACTGCGATGATGTGCGCCGGTGTCACAGCAGCTGTCTGCTGCAGGGTAACACATTTCCAGATGTTTGTCCAGCTGGGTCTCGGCCTGCATGGGCGAAGGGAGCGCGTTTAAGTACTGTGCATAACCACACATTATTTGTGGTTGTTATGAGTAACTCATTTTGAATTTGTGAAGAGACTTTTGTGTGTGTGTGTGTGTGTGGGGGGGGGCGGGGGGGGCCGGTGTTTGACGTGCAGGAGCAAATATCCAACGTTTCATATATTGGGATTGTATTATTGTTTCATTGATGTAGAGGACAGCTGAAATTTACATCAACAAATACATATCGCTAACTGTACTGTTGCATGGGGAGTCCTGCGAGGTCGCGTCCGCTGCAGTTCTGTCGGCGAAAGAGGAAGGAGGAAGGAGGGTGAGGGAATTAAAATGTGCTGACTTCACAGGCCTTAAGCTTTAGTTGACAGGATTACACAGGATGAGCAGCCCCGACAGAAGACTTTGTAAACACACAGTTGTTACCAGATGGTAGATTACCTACTATCATGTACAGCACAATAAAACATGACAACAGAGGGACATTTATTCTTGTTCAATTAAAAATGATTATTATTAGGGCATAATCTAACATAGACGGTGAAATGATGGTGGGTTCTTCTGGTAACTCTTCTGAATTTAATAAGGAAACAAACCACACTTGCATTGTTCACCAAGTGTGTAGTTGCAAGTAAACATGCCTTTGGGTTAATTGATCGAGAGGCTGAAAGGGGAATAAGGATTAAGGAGGCTGATCAATTGTGGGAATTATAGATAAGGTAGGATCCCTCGACTCTCAAATGTAGGGTCAAGGAAAACTGTACAGTTTTAACACGTGAAAATGCTCCTGATGTTGTAATTTTGTGTCATCTGTGTTCATGGCTCTCAGAAACCATTTAAAATCCAGCTTTAAATATGTTATCTGGCTCTGTTTCAGGTTTCCCTGTAGGCATTGATTCAGTAAGATGTGGGAAAGCAGACAAATTAAGATGGTGCTTTAACTCTAAACTGTAATATATACTGACATTAAAACTGTTAAAAACAACTTTAAGGGGACATATTATGCAAAATCAATGTTTTAATCATTTAAATCTTTATATGTGGGACTCTGGAGGCCCTATCAGTTGGCAAAGTGTGAAAAAAGATGACTCAATCATGTTTTTGTGGTCCTCCTCAGTCTAAGTACATGAGATAAAACATGCGATGTAGATTTCTGCACTCATTGGGACACCACAATTAAATTTAATTCCTGGAATTTGTTTTCCGCTTTGTCCGTAAAACCCGCGAGAGTGCTGGCGAGGGCAACGGCATCCGAAAACTGGAAGTCCGCGAAAAGTTCTATTCTTGGCTCCACAGTGCAGCACAGAGTTCTACACAAACGTCCAGCCTCAGAGGATTTATCTGTCCAGTGGATACATGTTATGTATGACGGAAATGTGCCTGCTAGAGCCTGCACTTTTCCAAATGCTAACTGCTGTTAGCTCCCAGTAGGTGGACCTTTAAAGTGGACCTAAAGAGATACTACAAAACAGAGCGTTCTGGACAGGGCTGTTTTGGCAGAGTGATTGAACTGCTGTGGTGCTTCATCCTTTTTATGTATTTTGACCAAAGCATGTCAGAGACATGTTCATTAGGACACCAGGGAACTAGGTTAACTTGGAGAAATAGGGTATTATATGACCCCTTTAAGTAAACATTTTTAGTTATTTTAAAGGTTCAAATATTCCCCATATCGTCATGTTTGGAATCCATTAAAAATAAACAGATCTTCCGCAATAGTAATGTTGTGGCTGATTGTCAACATCCCTTTAACTAGTCTGCTGAGACACTTATTTATCTCTCTTTTCCATGTCCAAAAAAAGGCATAATAATTACCTTTCAAAAACGTGAGAACGGGAAATTTTCCTAAAACAGGGATGTTGAGGAGGGAAGACAGCGACGACCTCTGGCTCTCTGCCCGTTTTCCTCTGCTCTGAGAGCAGAAGTTAGTGCAGTTTATACCATGGCCATGGCCTTGTCTCCTGTCAGACAGATAAAACCTGACAGCCCACACAGTTTTTGTCTTCAGGCTGTTTCCTGTCCTTTCTTCTAACATCGTCTTTGGCCAAAACCATGCACATATTTTGTGTGTATAGTAAAAGTTGTTTTCTTGGAAATTAACTTAACGTTTTCCACACTCTCTCCTCCGTGATCCTTCAGTATTTGCTCCATATGGAGCTCTGCCCGACAACAACATATGCAGACGAGCATCTGCTCTTCAGCATAAACATACTACATGTATGGATACGCTTGACATTTTTGACAGCGTTATTGTTTGCTTTTCTTCTGCTTGCTTGTTCAACCAGACTGCCCTGCTGTTTTCTTTAAAGGTGGATCAACTTCAAGGCTTCCTTTGGTCCACATTATTCACCGCAGGGTTTCCGACGCTCACAGAATTATCACTGCAAAGCCGCACCTGTTTCCTTTTATTTTCGCTCCTCGACTCCCTTGTTTGCTTGTCCCACTAATATCCCTTTTTTTTCTGACCCCTTTTCTGTCGTTTTTTCTAGAGATAGACCGATATGTTTTTTTCAGGGCCAATACTGATTATTCGTAGTCAAGGAGGCCGATAACCGATATTTGAAGCCGATATTCTTTTGCGGTAAAAGTGAAAATATTGGCGTCAAAATTTTGAATAATACAAACACCAACACTTGACTTTACGTTAGTGCTGGGCACATTAATGCGATAGCGGCGTCAACGTTAACGCACGACCCGTTTCCATGACAACTGACCGGAAAAAGACGCACGTGACGCCGTGTTTACGTGACTCGGGATACTTAAAATGAAAAAGTCTATAAAGTAACGCTAAACTTTAAGAAACAGAGGCACACTTACGCAGTACACAGGTACACGGGTTATTTGTAGTGCTGCTC
Source organism: Microchirus variegatus (assembly GCF_963457635.1). NCBI lineage: Eukaryota > Metazoa > Chordata > Actinopteri > Pleuronectiformes > Soleidae > Microchirus > Microchirus variegatus. The sequence goes on from NC_139814.1 coordinate 16,036,364, forward strand.
TTTTTCGTTTAATAAACCGACCGCTCCAGTTAGACTGTAGGCGTGCTAACCGGCATTGAAAGGAGCTAATGCAGCTAACGGAGCTAACTGGTAAACGGTATCTGGACTCCGGTGTCGCGGCACGTAAACATGACGTCACGCGTCTTTTTCCAGTCAGTCGTCATGGAAACGCGCCATCCTTTAACGTGCATTAATGTGTGTTGACCTAGTGCCCAGCACTACTTTAAGTGCTTTTAAGCATATCTTTATTAAACAGATTTTCGACAATAGAAATTTTTGTTTTTAAATTCTAACAAAAAGTGCAGGAAGCTCCCAGGCTCAGCAGCATGTCTTATTGAGTTATCTAGCGGTTGTCGGATTAAAAAAAAAAATATATATATGTGTCAAAATGGTGAATATCGGCACCGATCCCTAGTTTTTCCCCCCTCATTCTGCTCTTCTCTCCTGACAGTGAGCCAGACAGTGCTTTCATTATTGGATAACTAGTTCTGACAGGTTATATTAAACCTTTTATGCAAGTGCCTCCATTTTGTAAATTTCCTGATAATTATTCGTCGTCATTCATCCCATGGCTGGCATGGGAAAACTCTCTGTGTGAGTGTTTTCCAGTCTTTTTTTTTTTTTTACTTTCAGGCTTTGACAGGACATTACTATCAAACGGTTAATGAATGAAAAACTGTCAGTTTTACACTTGTAAGACGAGCATCAGATTGTGACTTTCATTGTTTTTGTTTTGTTCTGAAGAGAGATCATTCGTGTTCATTCTGTACTATTTCGACAGGACTGTGAATGTGTGAATATCCCCGTTTACATCAGGTAGTACAGTACAGTTCAGTACTCGCATATTTGCTTTTATGTTGTCAAACATTGAGATGAAAGTACTGTCTCCAGTTCTTGGCTCCCTTCTGTTGGGGGTACCACGAACAGAATGAGAAACACAGAATCCTGGATGTCACCTGTGTCACATTCTTTTTTTATTACTTCTAACTTTATGAAGATAAACAACATAAAATGGCGTTTCAAACATGGTTTATAATAACTGTTCAAGTCCATTAAGGACCTAAGGTCCTTTGCAAATGTCCTCACTGCCAGTACAGATGTCGGTTTTTGACTTATTCAGTAAATTGACCTTTTTTTAAGATATCAAAGTTAGGTTTTTATACGTGAATTAGAAGAGATAAAATATGTTAAACGCTGAAATCATAGTTACTCTCTGTACTATGCTGCTCTTGTCCTCCTCGCTGTTTTTTTTTTTTTTTTACTCATAATTACAGATGGTGCAATTCATTTTAATATCCTGTAATTTATCTGAGTGCATGCCCAACTGACCAGGTCACAATTCCATTTTGTATTTGTGGCTTTGTGAGGACCAGAAAATCGTGGAAACCATACAGTGAGATCATTTTGGCTGGTCCTTACTTCTTTAAAGGGCTTTTTTTTGGGGGGCGGGGGGGGGGGTTAAGAGGGCTGCAGAATTCACTATGAATGTGTGACAGGCAAAGCAGCGTTAAAAGCTGCAGTGCATAACATTTGGATGTAACATTTAATTGGATCCTGCGTTTGCTCTGTCAAACAATACGGTCACACCTCACCGACTATATACGTGCGTGTATAGAGGCAGCGTTTGTCCCATCGAACTGATGAACAAACCGGCTTTTTTGCATGCAGTAGAATTCAGTTCTGAAATTTTTTCAGAGGGTTCTTCTTTGTGCTTTCAGCCTACCTTGGTACTGTTGCCTCGGTCTGTCTTGACACAACTGGGTGACACGGGTTCTAAACACACGCGGAGTCGCGTGGAGCCGATAATAGGCTTAATCGGGATTGTGTGAAGTCG